>NW_012288125.1:0-4270 GCF_000151885.1 Dipodomys ordii
CGCTGTATTCCGCGTATCCCGCTGTGTCCCGCTTTGTCCCCCGCTGTGTCCCGCTCTTTCCCACTGTGCCCTTGCTGTGTCCCCGCTGTGTACCCCGCTGTGTCCCACTGTGTCCCGCCTTGTGCCCCCTTTGTTCCCCTCTGTGTCCTGCTGTGTCCCCTGCTGTGTCCCCCGCTGTGTCCCTGCTGTGTCCCTTTATGTCCCGCTGTGTCCCGGTTTGTACCCCGCAGTGTCCTGCTGTGTCGCCCGATGTGTCCCGCTGTGTCCCGCTGTGTCCCCACTGTGTCCCGCTGTGTCCCCGGCTGTGTCCCCTGCTGTGTCCCGCTCTTTCAAGCTTTGTCCTGCTGTGTCCTTGATGTGTCCCCATTCATGTCCCTCTGTGTCCTCGCAGGGTACCCCGCTGGATCCCGCTGTGTCCCCATGTGTCACACTGTGTCCTCGCTGTGTATCCATCTGTGTCCCGCTGTGTCCTTGCTGTGTCCCCCACTGTGTCCCCGCTGTGACCCGATGTGTCCCTACTGTGTCCCCCGCTGTGTCCCTGCTGTGTCCATTTGTGTCCCGCTGTGTCCCGCTGTGTACCCACTGTGTCCCGCTTTGTCCCCGCTGTGTCCCCTGCTGTGTCCCACTGTGTCCCCGGCTGTGTCCCCGGCTGTTTCCTGCTCTTTCACGCTGTGTCCTGCTGTGTCCTTACTGTGTCCCTATTTGTGTCCCGTTTTGTCCTCGCTGGGTCCCCCGCTGGGTCCCGCTGTGTCCCCATGTGTCACGCTGTGTCCTCGCTGTGTATCCCTCTGTGTCCCGCTGTGTCCTTGCTGTGTCCCCCACTGTGTCCCCGCTGTGACCTGATGTGTCCCTGCTGTGTCCCCCGCTGTGTCCCGCTGTGTCCCGCTGTGGCCTTGCTGTGTCTCCTGCTGTGTCCCTCTCTGTCCCGCTTTGTCCTCGTTGTGTCCCCTGCTATATCCCGCTGTGTTCCCCGCTCTGTCCTGCTGTGTCCCCGCTGTGTCCCGCTGTGTCCCCTGCTATATCCTGCTCTGTCCCCCACTGTGTCCTGCTGTGTCCCTGCTGTATCCCCGATGGGTCCCACTGTGTACCCCCTGTGTCCCGCTGTGTCCCGCTGTGTCCCCCGCTGTGTTCCCCTCTGTATCCTGCTGTGTCCAGCTGTGTCCCGCTGTGTACTCGCTGTGTCCGCGCTGTGTCCCGCTGTGTCCTCGCTGTGTCCCAGCTGTGTCCTGCTGTGTCCCCGTTGTTCCCCGGTTTGTCCCCACTGTCCCCCGCTGTGTCCCTCGCTGTGTATCTCTGTGTCCCACTCTGTCCTCGCTTTGTCCCCGCGATGTCCCGCTGTGTCCCCGCTGTGTCCCTGCTGTGTTCCACTCTCTCCCGCTGTGTGCGGCTCTATGTCCCCTGCTGTGTCCCCCGCTGTGTCCCGCTGTATCCCGGTGTGTCCCGCTTTGTCCCCCGCTGTGTCCCGCTGTTTCCCACTGTGCCCCTGCTGTGTCCCCGCTGTGTCCCGCTGTGTAACACGCTGTGTCCCACTGTGTCCCGCGGTGTGCCCCCTTTGTTCCCCTCTGTGTCGTGCTGTGTCCCCTGCTGTGTCCCCGCTGTGTCCCCGCTGTGTAACGCTGTGTCCCTATTTGTGTCCGTTGTGTCCCCCGCTGTGTCCCTACTGTGTCCCTTTCTGTCCCGATGTGTCCCGCTGTGTACCCCGCAGTGTCCTGGTGTGTCGCCTGATTTGTCCCGCTGTGTCCCTCTGTGTCCCCACTGTGTCCGCTGTGTCCCCGCTGTGTCCCCTGCTGTGTCCCCTGCTGTGTCCCGCTCTTTCACGCTGTTTCCTGCTGTGTCCTTGATGTGTCCCCATTTGTGTCCCGCTGTGTCCCCACTGTGTCCCTCTGTGTCCCTGCTGTGTCCCCTGCTGTGTACCGCTGTGTCCCCGGCTGTGTCCCCCGCTGTGTCCCGCTCTTTCAGGCTGTGTCCTGCTGTGTCCTTGCTGTGTCCCCATTTGTGTCCCGCTGTTTCCTCGCTGGGGCCCCCGCTGGGTCCCGCTGGGTCCCCATGTGTCACGCTGTGTCCGCGCTGTGTATCCCCCTGTGTCCCGCTGTGTCCTTGCTGTGTCCCCCACTGTGTCCGCGATGTGTCCCGCTGTGTCCCACTGTGTCCCCACTGTTTCCCGCTGTGTCCCCGCTCTGTCCCCTACTGTGTTCCGCTGTGTCCCCGGCTGTGTCCCCTGCTGTGTCCCGCTCTTTCACCCTGTGTCCTGCTGTGTCCTTGCTGTGTCCCCATTTGTGTTCCGCAGTGTCCTCGCTGGGTCACCCGCTGGGTACCGCTGTGTCCCCATGTGTCACGCTGTGTCCTCGCTGTGTATTCCTCTGTGTCCCGCTGTGTCCTTGCTGTGTACCCCACTGTGTCCCCGCTGTGACCCGATTTGTCCCTGCTGTGTCCCCCTCTGTGTCCCGCTGTGTCCCGCTGTGTCCCCGGCTGTGTCCCCCGCTGTGTCTTCTCTTTCCCGCTGTGTCCCGCTGTGTCCTTGCTGTGTCACCAATTTGTTTTTCGCTGTGTCCTCTCTGTGTCCCCCGCTGTGTCCCGCTGTGTCCCCATGTGTCACGCTGTGTCCTCTCTGTGTATCCCTCTGTGTCCCGCTGTGTCCTCGCTGTGTCTCACACTGTGTCCCCGCTGTGACCCGCTGTGTCCCTGCTGTGTCCCGCTATGTCCCGCTGTGTCGCCGATGTCCTCCGCTGTGTCCCGTTGTGTCCCCGCTCTCTGCAGGTGTTTCCCCGCTGTCCCCCGCTGTGTTCCCCGCTCTGACCTTCTGTGTCCTCGCTGGGTCCCCCGCTGGGTCCCGCTGTGTCCTCGCTGTGTCCCGCTGTGTCCCCCGCTGTGTCCCCCACTGTGTCCCGCTGTATCCCCCGCTGTGTCCCGCTGTGTCCCGCTGTGTCCCCGCTGTCTGCCGGTGTGTCACCGCTGTCCCCCGCTGTGTCCTCCGCTGTGTCCCGCTGTGTCCTCGCTGTGTCTCACTGTGTCCCCGCATTGTCTCCGCTGTGTCCCG
Source organism: Dipodomys ordii (assembly GCF_000151885.1). Lineage (NCBI taxonomy): Eukaryota > Metazoa > Chordata > Mammalia > Rodentia > Heteromyidae > Dipodomys > Dipodomys ordii. The sequence goes on from NW_012288125.1 coordinate 3,038, forward strand.
CTGTGTCCCTGGTGTGTCCTCACTGTGTAACCGCTGAGTCCCTCTGTGTCCCCGCTGTGTTCCACTGTGCCCCCCGCTGTGTACCCGCTGTGTCCCCGCTGTGTCCTGCTGTGTCCCCGCTGTGTCCCGCTGTGTCCCGCTGTGTCCCCGCTGTGTCCCGATGTGTACCGCTGTGTCTGCCTCTGTGTACCCCGCTGTGTCCTGCTGTCTCCCGCTGTGTCCTGCTGTGTCCTCGCTGTGTCCCCCACTGTTTCCCGCTATTTTCCCTGCTGTGTCACGCGCTGTGTCCTTTGATATGTCCCCAGCTGAGTCCCGCTGTGTCCCCCGCTGTTTACCGCTGTGTCCCCCACTGTGTCCCCCGCTTTGTCCCCGCTGTGTCCCCGCTCTGTCCCGCTGTGTCCCGCTGTGTCCCTCTGTGTCGCCCCCTGTGTCCCCCTGTGTCTCCGCTGTTTGCCACTGTGACCCCCGCGCTGTCCTGCTGTGTCCCCGTTGTCCTCCGCTGTGTCCCTCTGTGTCCCGCTGTGTCCTTGCTGTGTCCCCCACTGTGTCCCCGCTGTGACCCGATGTGTCCCTGCTGTGTCCCCCACTGTGTTCCCTGCTGTGTCCCTTTGTGTCCCGCTGTGTACCGCTGTGTACCCCGCAGTGTCCTGCTGTGTCCCCCGATGTGTCCCACTGTGTCCCCACTGTGTCCCGCTGTGTCTCCGATGGGTCCACTGCTGTGTCCCGCTGTGTCCCTGGCTGTGTCCCCCGCTGTGTCCCGCTCTTTCACGCTGTGTCCTGCTGTGTCCTTGCTGTGTCCCCATTTGTTTTCCAATGAGTACTCGCTGTGTCCCCCTTTGTGTCCCGGTGAGTCCCCATGTGACTTTCTGTGTCTTCCCTGCGTATCTCTCTGTGTCTCGCTTTGACCTTGCTGTGTCCCACACTGGGTCCCCTATGTGACCCGCTATGTACCGATGAGTACCCGCTTTGTCCCGTGCTGTGTCCCCGCTGTGTCTCACTGTGTCCCACTGAGTCCCCTGCTATATCCACATCTGAGTACCATTGTGTCACGTTGGGTCCTTGCTGAATCCCTGCTAAATTCTGATGTGTCCCTCTGAGTCCCCAAAAGTCCACCGCTGTGTGTCCTGCTGTGGATACAGTTGTGTCCTTATGTTTACCAGCTAAGGACTAGCTGGATCACCCTGAGTTCAACTGCTACCACTGATGAAAAAAATGAGTCACATTGAAATCAGC
>NW_012288126.1:0-4501 GCF_000151885.1 Dipodomys ordii
TCCGCTGTGACCCGCTGTGTCCCGTTGTGTCCTTGCTGTTTCCCAAGCTGTGTCCTGCTGTGTCCCTCTGTGTCCCCGCTGTCCCCCGCTGTGTCCCCTGCTGTGTCCCCCGCTGTGTCCCGCTGTGTCCCCGCTGTGTCCCCGCTGGATCCCGCTGTGTCCCACTGTGTCCCCGCTGTGTCCTGCTGTGTTCTGCTGTGTCCGCCTCTGTGTTCCCCGCTGTGTCCCGCTGTGTCCCCGCTGTTTCCCGGCTGGGTCCCCCTGTGTCTCGCTGTGTCCCCGCTGTGTCCCCGCTGTGTCCTGCTATGTACTACTGTGTCCTGCTCTGTCCACGCTGTGTCCCGATGTGTACCGCTCTGTCTGCCTCTGTGTACCCCGCTGTGTCCTGCTGTTTCCTCGCTGTTTTCCCCGCTGTTTCCCGCTGTTTCCCCCGCTGTGTCACCCGCTGTGTCCTTTGATGTGTCCCAGCTGAGTCCCACTGTGTCCCCTGCTGTTTCCCGCTGTGTCCCCCACTGTGTCCCCCGCTTTGTCCCCGCTGTGTCTCCACTCTGTCCCGCTGTGTCCCGCTGTGTCTCTCTGTGTCGCCCTATGTGTCCCCCTGTGTCTCCGCTGTTTCCCGCTGTGACCCCCGCGCTGTCCTGCTATGTCCCCGTTGTCCACCGGTGTGTCCCCTCTGTCCCCCTCTGTGTCCCCGCTGTGTCCCGCTGTGTCCCAATGTGTCCCGCTGTGTCGCCGCTTTGTCACTGCTGTGTCTCGCTGTGTCCCGCTGTGTCCACTCTGTGTCCCGCTCTGTCCCAGGCTGTGTCCCGCTGTGTCCCCCGCTGTGTTCCGCTGTGTCGCTGCTGTGTCCCACTGTGTCCCCGCTGTGTCCGCGGTGTGTCCCGCTGTGTCCCCGCTGTGTCCCCCGCTGTGTCCCCGCTGTGTCCCACTCTGTCCCCACTGTGTCCCGCTTTGTCCCACTGTGTCCCCCGCTGTGTCCCACTGTGTGCACCCTTTGTTTCCCTATGTGTCCTGCTGTGTCCCCTGCTGTGTCCCCGCTGTGTCCTGCTGTGTCCCCGCTGTGTAACGCTGGGTCCCCCTTTGTGTCCCGCTGTGTCTCCCGCTGTGTCCCCTCGGTGTCCCGCTGTGGCCTTGCTGTGTCCCGCTGTGTCCTCGCTGTGTCCCCGCTGTTTCCCGCTGTGTCCTGCTGTGTCCGGCTGTGTCCCCCCTGTCCCCGCTGTGTCCCCTGCTGTGTCCCCGCTGTGTCCAGCTGTGTCCACTTTTGTCCCGCTGTGTCCCGCTGTGTCCCGCTGTGTCCCGCTGTGTCCCCTGCTGTGTCCCCCGCTGTGTCCTGCTGTGTCCCGTTGTGTCCTTGCTGGGTCCCTGCTTTGTAGCGCTGTGTCCTGCTGTGTCCCCGCTGTGTGTCCGCTGTGTCCCGCTGTGTCCCTGGTGTGTCCTCGCTGTGCAACCGCTGAGTTCCACTGTGTCCCCGCTGTGTCCCACTGTGTCCCCCGCTGTGTCCCCGCTGTGTCCCCGCTGTGTCCTCCTGTGTCCCGCTGTGTCCTCGCTGTGTCCTTCTGTATCCCGATGTGTCCGCCGCTGTGTCACCCACTATTTCCCCACTGTGACCCGCTGTGTCCATGCTGTGTCCCGCTGTGTCCCTGCTGTGTCCCCGCTGTGTCCCCTGCTGTGTCCCCGCTTTGTGCCACTCTGTCCCCACTGTGTCCCGCTTTGTCTCGCTGTGTCCCCCACTTTGTCCTGCTGTGTCCCCCACTGTGTCCGGTTGTGTTTCCCGCTGTGTCCCGCTGTGTACCGCTGTGTCCTCGCTGTGTCTCCCTGCTGTCCCCCGCTGTGTCCCCACTGTGTTCCGCTGTGTCCCAGCTGTGTCCCCGCTGTGTCTCCCTGCTGTCCCCCGCTGTGTCCCCTCTGTGTCCCGCTGTGTCCCGCTGTGTCCTCGCTATGTCCCCGCTGTTTCCTTCTGTGTCCTGCTGTGTCCGGCTGTGTCCCCGCTGTCCCCCTCTATGTCCCCTGCTGTGTCCCCGCTGTGTCCAGCTGTGTCCCCCGCTGAGTCCAGCTGTGTCCCGTTTTGTCACGCTGTGTCCCGCTGTGTCCACATTTTGTCCCCCGCTTTGTCCCCGCTGTGTCCCGCTGTGTCCCGCTGTGTCCCCCGCTTTGTCCCGCTGTGTCCCCTGCTGTGTCCCCCGCTGTGTCCCACTGTGTCCTCGCTGTGTCCCCGCTGTGTCCCACTGTGTCGCGCTGTGTCCCGCTGTGTTCTGCTGTGTCCGCCTCTGTGTCCCCCGCTGTGTCCCGCTGTGTCCCCTGCTGTGTCCCCCGCTGTGTCCCGCTGTGTCCCGTTGTGTCCTTCTGTGTCCCCGCTGTGTCATTCTGTGTCCCTCTGTGTCCTCGCTGTCCCCCACTGTGTCCCCTGCTGTGTCCCCCGCTGTGTCCCTCTGTGTCCCCGCTGTGTCCCACTGTGTCCCCCGCTGTTTCCCCACTGTGTCCCCACTGTGTCCTCCTGTGTCCCGCTGTGTCCTTCTGTATCCCGCTGTTTCCCCCGCTGTTTCACCCGCTGTGTCCCGCTGTGTCCCGCTGTGTCCCCCGCTGTGTCCCCCAATGTGTTCCCCGCTGTGTCCCACTGTGTCCTCGCTGTGTCCCCACTGTGTCTCGCTGTGTCCCGCTGTGTCCCGCTGTGTTTCGCTGTGTCCGCCTCTGTGTCTCCAGCTGTGTCCCGCTGTGTTCCCGCTGTGTCCCCGCTGGGTCCCGCTGTGTCTCGCTGTGTCCCTGCTGTGTCCCCGCTGTGTCCCACTGTGTCTCTGGTGTGTCCTCGCTGTGTAACTGCTATGTCCCTCTGTGTCCCCGTGTTTTCCACTGTGTCCCGCAGTGTCCCCCTATGTCCCCGCTGTGTCCTCGCTGTTTCCCCGGATGTGTCCCAATGTGTCCCCAGCTATGTCCCCGCTGTGTCCCCGCTGTGTCCTCCTGTGTCCCGCTGTGTTCTTGCTGTGACCCCTGCTGTGTCCCGGTGTGTCCCCCGCTGTGTCCTGCTGTTTCCCGCTGTGTCCCGCTGTGTCCTGCTTTGTCGGCCTGTGTCCCCCGCTGTGTCCCGCTGTGTCCCCGCTGTGTCCCGCTGTGTCCCGCTGTGTCCTCGCTGTGTTCCACTGTGTCCCCCACTGTGTCCCGCTGTGTCCCCTGCGGTGTCCCACACTGTGTCCCGCTGTGTCCCTTGCTCTGTCCCGCTCTGTCCCGCTGTGTCCCCGCTGTCCACTGGTGTGTCACCGCTGTCCCCCACTGTATCACCCGCTGTGTCCCACTGTGCCCTCTCTGTGTCCCGCTGTGTCCCCACTGTGTGTCCACTGTGTCCCGCTGTGTCCCTGGTGTGTCCTCGCTGTGTCCCCGCTGTGTCCTCGCTGTGTCCCCCGCTGTGTCTCGCTGTGTCCCCCCTGTATCCCCGCTGTCCCCCTCTGTGTCCCGGTGTGTCCCCGCTGTCCCCAGCTGTGTCGCTCGCTGTGTACCTCTGTGTCCCGCTCTGTCCTCGCTTTGTCCCTACTATGTCTCGCTGTGTCACCCGCTGTGTCCCCAGCTGTGTCCGGCTGTGTCCTGCTGCGTTCCCCTGTGTCCCGCTGTGTTCTTTGCTGTGTCCCCCGCTGAGTCCCGCTGTGTCCCCCGCTGTTTACCGCTGTGTCCCCCACTGTGTTCCCAGCTGTGTACCCGCTGGGTCCCTCTCTATCCCTGTGTGTCCTCGCTGTATAACTGCTATGTCCCTCTGTGTCCCCGCTGTGTCCACTGTGTCCCGCAGTGTCCCCTATGTCCTCTCTGTGTCCTTGCTGTATCCCCTGCTGTGTCCCACTGTGTCCCCTGCTGTGTCCCCGCTGTGTCCCTGCTGTGTCCTAGCTGTGTCCCGCTGTGCCCCCGTTGTTCCCTGGTTTGTCCCCACTGTCCCCCTCTGTGTCCCTCGCTGTGTACCTCTGTGTCCCGCTCTGTCCTCGCTTTGTCCCCGCTATGTCCCGCTGTGTCTCTGCTGTGTCCGTGCTGTGTTCCAATCTCTCCCGCTGTGTGCAGCTCTGTGTCCTCTGCTGTGTCCCCCGCTGTGTCCATCTGTGTCCCGCTGTGTCCCGCTTTGTCCCCTGCTTTGACCCGCTGTTTCCCACTGTGCCCCTGCTGTGTCCCCGCTGTGACCCGTTGTGTACCCCGCTGTGTCCCACTATGTCCCCTGCTGTGTCCCTGCTGTGTCCATTTGTGTCCCGCTGTGTACCGCTGTGTACCCTGCAGTGTCCTGCTGTGTCCCCCGATGTGTCCCGCTGTGTCCCGCTGTGTCACCGGCTGTGTCCCCTGCTGTGTCACGCTCTTTCCCGCTGTGTCCCGCTGTGTCCTTGCTGTGTCCCAATTTGTGTCCCGCTGTGTCCTCGCTGGGTCCCCTGCTGTGTCCCGCTGTGTCCCCATGTGTCACGCGGTGTCCTCGCTGGGTCCCCCCTGTGTCCCCGCTCTGTCCCTGCTGTGTTCCACTCTCTCCCGCTGTGTGCGGCTC
>NW_012288127.1:0-1951 GCF_000151885.1 Dipodomys ordii
TCCCGCTATGTTCCCCACTGTGTCATGCTGTGTCCCCGCTGTGTCCCTTGCTGTGTCCCGCTGTGTCCCCGGCTGTGTACCCCGCTGTGTCCCGCTCTTTCCCGCTGTGTCCCGCTGTGTCCTTGCTGTGTCCCCATTTGTGTCCCGCTGTGTCCTCTCTGTGTCCCCCGCTGTGTCCCGCTGTGTCCCCATGTGTCACGCTGTGTCCTCTCTGTGTATCCCTCTGTGTCCCGCTGTGTCCTCGCTGTGTCCCACACTGTGTCCCCGCTGTGACCCGCTGTGTCCCTGCTGTGTCCCGCTGTGTCCCCGATGTGCCCCGCTGTGTCCCGTTGTGTCCCTGCTGTGTCCCCGTTGTGTCCCGCTGTGTCGCCGCTGTCCCCCGCTGTGTCCCGCTGTGTCCCTGCTGACCCGAGGGGTGTCACCGCTGTCCCCCGCTGTATCCCCCCGTGTCCCGCTGTGTCCCGTTTTGTCCCGCTGTGTCCCGCTTTGTCCCCCCTGTGTTTCCGCTGTGTCCTCGCTGTGTCCCCCGCTGTGTCTCGCTGTGTCCCCCCTGTGTCCCCGCTGTCCCCCACTGTGTCCCGGTGTGTCCCCGCTGTCCACAGCTGTGTCACCGCTGTCACCCGCTGTGTCCCCCGCTGTGTCACCCGTTGTGTCCCCCGCTGTGTCCCCGCTATGTTCTGCTGTATCCCGTGGTGTCTGACTCTGTGCCCCGCTGTGTCCCCCGCTGTGTCCCCACTGTGTCCCGCTCTGTCCCCACTGTGTCCCGCTGTGTCCCGCTGTGTCCCCCGCTGTGTCCCGCTGTGTCCCCCGCTGTGTCCGGTTGTGTTTCCCGCTGTGTCCCCCTGTGTATTGCTGTGTACCGGCTGTGTCCCGCTGTGTACCGATGTGTCCCAGCTGTGTGCTAGCTGTATCTCCCTGCTGTCCCCCGCTGTGTCCCCAATGTGTTCCGCTGTGTCCCCGCTGTGTCCCCGCTGTGTCTCCCTGCTGTCCCCGGCTGTGTCCCCTCTGTGTCCTGCTGTGTCTTCGCTGTGTCCCGCTGTGTCCTTGCTGTGTCCCCGCTGTGTCCCGCTGTGTCCTGCTGTGTCCGGCTGTGTCCCCGCTGACCCCGCTGTGTCCCCTGCTGTGTCCCCGCTGTGTCCAGCTGTGTCCCATTTTGTCCCGCTGTGTCCCGCTGTATCCCCGCTTTGTCCCCTGCTTTGTCCCCTCTGTGTCCCGCTGTGTCCCGCTGTGACCCCCGCTGTGTCCCGCTGTGTTCCCTGCTGTGTCCCCCGCTGTGTCCCTCTGTGTCGCGTTGTGTTCTCGCTGTGTCCCGCTCTGTCCCGCTTTGTCCCGCTGGTCCTCGCTGTATCCGCAGCTGTGTCCCACTGTGTCCCCCGCTGTGTCCCCGCTGTGTCCTCCTGTGTCCCGCTGTGTCACCCGTTGTGTCCCCCGCTGTGTCTGCCACTGTGTCCCCACTGTGTGCCACTGTACCCCGCTGTGTCCCCGCTGTGTCTTCCTGTGTCCCGCTGTGTCCTCGCTGTGTCCTTCTGTATCCCGCTGTGTCCCCCGCTGTGTCCCCCACTATTTCCCCGCTGTGTCCCGATGTGTCCCCCGCTGTATTCCCCGCTGTGTCCTGTTGTGTCCTGATAAGTCCCACTGTGTCCGCTAGAGTGTCCCCCGCTGTGTCCCTTTGTGTACCGCACTGTGTCCCGCTTTGTCACGTTGTGTGCCCCGCTGTGTCCCGCTGTGTCCCCGCTGTGTAAGACAGTGTCCTCCTTAGTGTCCCGCTGTGTCCCCCGCTGTGTCCCTGCTGTGTCCCTTTGTGTCCCGCTGTGTCCCGCTGTGTACCCCGCAGTGTCCTGCTGTGTCGCCCGATGTGTCCCGCTGTGTCCCGCTGTGTCCCCACTGTGTCCCGCTGTGTCCCCGCTGTGTCCCCTGCTGCGTCCCGCTGTGTCCCCGGCTGTGTCCCCTG
>NW_012288128.1:0-11721 GCF_000151885.1 Dipodomys ordii
CTGCGGCTCTTCCTTCTCCTACTTCTACTTCTCCTTCTGCTTCTGCTTCTTCTGCTTCTCCTGCTTCTCCATCTGCATCTTCTTCTGCTTCTGCTTCTCCTTCTGCTGCTTCTTCTGCTTCTGTTTCTCCTTCTGCTTCTCCTTCTGCTTCTTCTGCTTCTGCTTCTCCTTCTGCTTCTTCTGCTTCTCCTTCTGATTCTCCTTCTGCTTCTCCTTCTGTTTCTCCTTCTCCTTCTCGTTCTTCTGCTTTTCTTTCTGCTTCTCCTTCTGCTTCTGCTGCAACTGCTACTGCTTCTTCTGTTTCTTCTGCGTCTCCTTCTGCTTTTGATTCTCTTTCAGCTTCTGCTTCTCCTTCAGCTTCTCATTCAGCTTCTCCAGATTCTGCTTCTTCTGCTTCTCCTGCTTCCGCTTTTGCTTCAGGTTCTGCTTCTGCTTCTTCGGATTCTTATGCTTCTGCTTCTCCTGCTTCTGCTTCTTCTGCTTCCCCTCCTCTTTCTGCTTCTCCTTCTGTTTCTGCTTCTCCTGCTTCTGCTTCTTCTGCTTTTCCTGCTTCTCTTTCTGCTTCTCCTTCTGCTTTTCCTTCTCCTTCTGCTTCTGCTCCTTCTCCTTCTTCTGTTTCTTCTTCTTCTGCTTCTCCCGCTTCTGCTTCTTCTGCTTCTCCTGCTTCTCGTTCTGCTTCTCTTCGTCAGTTTCTCTTTCTACTTCTGCTTCTGCTTCTTCGGATTCTGCTTCTTCTACCTCTTCTCTCCTTCTGCTTCTGCTTCTTCTGCTTCTCCTGCTTCTCCTTCTGCATCTCCTTCTGCTTGTGCTTTTCCGTCTGCTTCTTCTTCTGCTTCTGCTTCTCCTTCTTCTGCTTCTCCGTCTGATTCTGCTTCTTCTGCCTTTCCTGATTCTCCTTCTGCTTCTCCTTCTTCTTCTCCTTCTGTTTCTCCTTCTCCTTCTCGTTCTTCTGCTATTCCTTCTGCTTCTCTTTCTGCTTCTGCATCTTCAGCTTCTTCTGCTACTGCTTCTGCTTCTTCTGTTTCTTCTGCTTCTCCTTCTGCTTCTCCTTCTGCTTTTGCTTCTCTTTCTGCTTCTGCTTCTCCTTCTGGTTCTCCTTCCTCTTCTCCAGATTCTGCTTCTTCTGCTTCTCCTTCCGCTTCAGGTTCTGCTTCTGCTTCTTCGGCTTCTTCTGCTTCTATTTCTGCTTCTCCTTCTGTTTCTGCTTCTCTTTCTGCTTCTGTTTCTTCTCCTTCTTCGATTTCTTCTGCTTATGCTTCTACTACTTCTCCTGCTTCTCCTTCTGTTTCTCTTTATTCTTATCCTTCTGCTTCTCCTTCTCCTTCTTCTGCTTCTCCTTCTGCTTCTGCTTCTGCTTCTCCTTCTGCATCTTCTTCTGTTTCAATTTCTCCTTCTTCTGCTTTTCATTCTTCATCTGCTTCTCCTGCTTCTGCTTCTTCTGCTTCTCCTGCTTCTCCTTCTCCTTCTCCTTCTCTTTCTGCTTCTAATTATCCGTCTGTTTCTCCTACTCCTAATCCTTCTCTTTCTCCTCCTTCTTCTTCTTCTGCTTTTCCTGCTTGTTCTTCTTCTGCTTCTTCTTCTTTTTCTGCTTTTTCAGTTTCTTCTGCTTCAGCTTCTGCTTCTTCTGCTTCTCCTTCTGCTTCTGTTTCTCCTTCTGCTTCTGCTCTCCTCCTTCTTCTGTTTCTTCTGCTTCTGCTTCTCCTGCTTCTCCTTCTTCTGCTTCTCCTACTTCTCCTTCTGCTTCTCCGTCTCATTCTGCTTCTTCTGCTTCTACTTCTCTTTCTGCTTCTTCTCCTTCTGTTTCTCTTTATTCTTATCCTTCTGCTTCTCCTTCTCCTTCTCCTTCTTCTGCTTCTCCTTCTGCATCTTCTTCTGCTTCTGCTTCTCCTTCTCCTTCTTCTGCTTCTCCTTCTGATTCTCCTTCTGCTTCTTCTTCTGCTTTACCTGCTTGTCTTTCTGCTTCTCCTTCTGCTTCTCCTTCTGTTTCTCCTCCTTCTTGTTCTTCTTCTTTTCCTACTGCTTTTCCTTCTGCTTCTGCTACAACTGCTACTGCTTCTACTTCTTCTGTTTCTTCTGCTTCTCCTTCTGCTTTTGATTCTCTTTCTGCTTCTACTTCTCCTTCTGCTTCTCATTCTGCTTCTCCAGATTCTGATTCTTCTGATTCTCCTGCTTCTCCTTCTGCTTCAGGTTCTGCTTCTGCTTCTTCGGATTCTTATGCTTCTGCTTCTCCTGCTTCTGCTTCTTCTGCTTCCCCTCCTTCTCTTTCTGCTTCTCCTTCTGCTTCTGCTTCTTGTCCTTCTCCTGTTTCTTCTGCTTGTTCTTCTCCTGTTTCTGCATTTCCTGCTTCTCCTTCTGCTGCTCTTTCTGTTTCTCCTGCTGCTTTTCCTTCTACTGCTCCTTCTTCTGCTTCTCTTTCTGCTTCTACTCCTGTTTCTCCTTCTCCTTCTACTTCTAGTTCTTCTGCTTTTCCTTCTGCTTCTCCTTCTGCTTCTGAATCTTCTGCTTCTTCTGATACTGCCTCTGCTTCTTCTGTTTCTTCTGCTTCTCCTTCTGCTTTTGCTTCTCTTTCTGCTTCTGCTTCTCCTTCTGCTTCTCCAGATTCTGCTTCTTCTGCTTCTCCTGCTTCTCCTTCTGCTTCTGCTTCTTCTGCTTCTCCTGCTTCTCCTTCTGCATCTTCTTCTGCTTCTGTTTCTCCTTCTCCTTCTTCTGCTTCTCCTTCTGATTCTCCTTCTGTTTCTTCTTCTTCTGCTTTACCTGCTTCTCTTTCTGCTTCTCCTTCTACTTCTCCTTCTGTTTCTCCTTCTCCTTCCTGTTTTTCTGCTTTTCCTTCTGCTTCTGCTACACCTGCTACTGCTTCTACTTCTTCTGTTTCTTCTGCTTGTCCTTCTGCTTTTGATTCTCTTTCTGCTTCTGCTTCTCCTTCTGCTTCTCATTCTGCTACTCCAGATTTTGCTTCTTCTCCTTCTCCTGCTTCTCCTTCTGCTTCAGGTTCTGCTTCTGCGTCTTTGCATTCTTATGCTTCTGCTTCTCCTGCTTCTGCTTCTTCTGCTTTCCCTCCTTCTATTTCTGCTTCTCCTTCTGTTTCTGCTTCTCCTTCTTCTTCTGCTTCTTGTCCTTCTCCTGTTTCTTCTGCTTCTGCTTCTCCTGTTTCTGCATCTCCTGCTTCTCCTTCTGCTGCTCTTTCTGCTTCTCCTGCTGCTTTTCCTTCTCCTGCTCCTTCTTCTGCTTCTCTTTCTGCTTCTCCTTCTCCTTCTCGTTCTTCTGCTTTTCCTTCTGCTTCTCCTTCTGCTTCTACATCTTCTGCTACTGCCTCTGCTTCTTCTGTTTCTTCTGCTTCCCCTTCTGCTTCTCCTTCTGCTTTTGCTTCTCTTTCTGCTTCTGCTTCTCCTTCTGCTTCTCCAGATTCTGCTTCTTCTGCTTCTCCTGTATCTCCTTATGCTTCAGGTTCTGCTTCTGCTTCTTCGGCTTCTTCTGCTTCTGCTTCTCCTGCTTCTTCTGCTGCTCCTGCTTCTATTTCTGCTTTTCTTTCTGTTTCTGCTTCTGCTTCTTCTCCTTCTTATGTTTCTTCTGCTTCTGCTTCTCCTGCTTCTGCTTCTCCTGCTTCTCGTTGTGCTTCTCTTTCTGCTTCTCTTTCTGCTTCTCCTTCTCCTTCTTCTGCTTCTCCTTCTGCTTCTCCTTCTCCTTCTGCTTCAATTTCTCCTTCTGGTTCTCATTCTGCTTCTGTGTCTTCTGTTTCTTCTGCTTCTCTTGCTTCTGCTTCTCCTGCTTCTCCTACTTCTCGTGCTGCTTCTCCTTCTGCGTCTCTTTCTGCTTCTGCTTATCCTTTTGCTTCTCCTACTCCTAATCCTTCTCTTTCGCTTTCTCCTTCTTGTTCTTCTGCTTGTCCTGGTGCTTCTGCTACTGCTTATTCTACTATTTCTGTTTCTTCTGCTTCTGCTTCAGATTGTGCTTCTTCTGTTTCTCCTTCTGCTTCAGATTCTGCTTCTGCTTCTTCGGCTTCTCCTGTTTCTTCTGCTTCTGCTTCTCCTGCTTCTTCTGGTTCTCCTGCTTCTCTTTCTGCTTCTCCTTCTGCTTCTGCTTCTGCTTCTGCTTCTGCTCTTCTCCTTCTTCTGTTTCTTTTGCTTCTGTTGATTCTGCTTCTTCTTCTTCTGTTTCTTCTGATTCTACTTCTGCTTCTCCTTCTTCTCCTTCTCTTTCTGCTTCTTCTGATTCTCCTGCTACTCCTTCTTGTTCTCCTTCTGTTTCTGCTTCTCTTTCTGCTTCTGCTTCTCCTTCTGCTGCTCCTTCTCCTTCTTCTGCTTCTCTCACTGCTTCTGCTTCTGCTTCTTTTGCTTATTCTTTTTCTTCTGCTTCATCTTCTCCTGCTTCTGCTTCTTCTGCTTCTATTGCTTCTCCTTATGCTTCTCCTTATGCTTCTCCTTATGCTGCTGCTTCTTCTTCTTCTTCTTCGTCTTCTTCTTCTTCTCTTTCTTCTGCTTCTGCTTTTCCTGCCTCTTCTGCTTCTACTGCTTCTCTTTCTGCTTCTTGTCCTTCTCCTGTTTCTTCTCCTTCTGCTTCTCCTGCTTCTGCTTCTTCTGCTTTTCCTGCTTCTCTTTCTGCTTCTCCTTCTGCTTCTCCTTCTGCTTCTGCTCCTTCTCCTTCTTCTGTTTCTTCTTCTTCTGCTTCTCCCGCTTGTGCTTCTTCTGCTTCTCCTGCTTCTAGTTCTGCTTCTCTTCATCGGCTTCTTTTTCTATTTCTGCTTCTGCTTCTTCTGATTCTGATTCTTCACCTTCTTCTTCTCCTTCTGCTTCTGTGTCTTCTGATTTTCCTGCTTCTCCTTCTGCATGTCCTTCTGCTTGTGCTTTTCCTTCTGCTTCTTCTGCTCTTGCTTCTCCTTCTCCTTCTTCTGCTTCTCCGTCTGCTTCTGTTTCTTCTGCTTTTCCTGCTTCTCCTTCTGCTTCTCCTTCTATTTCTCCTTCTCGTTCTTCTGCTATTCCTTCTGCTTCTCTTTCTGCTTCTGCATCTTCAGCTTCCTCTGCTACTGATTCTGCTTCTTCTGTTTCTTCTGCTTCTCCTTCTGCTTTTGCTTCTCTTTCTGCTTCTGCTTCTCCTTCTGGTTCTCCTTCTTCTTCTCCAGATTCTGCTTCTTCTGCTTCTCCTGCTTCTCCTTCTGCTTTAGGTTCTGCTTTTGCTTCTTCGGCTTCTTCTGCTTCTATTTCTGCTTCTCCTTCTGTTTCTGCTTCTCTTTCTGCTTCTGCATCTTCTCCTTCTTCTAATTCTGCTTCTCCTGCTTCTGCTTCTCCTGCTTCTCCTTCTGTTTCTCTTTATGCTTCTCCTTCTGCTTCTCCTTCTTCTGCTTCTACTACTGCTTCTGCTTCTCCTTCTGCTTCTGCATCTTCTGCTTCTTCTGCTACTGCCTCTGCTTCTTCTGTTTCTTCTGATTCTCCTTCTGCTTCTCCTTCTGCTTTTGCTTCTCTTTCTGCTTCTGCTTCGCCTTCTGCTTCTCCAGATTCTGCTTCTTCTGCTTCTCCTGTATCTCCTTATGCTTCAGGTTCTGCTTCTGCTTCTTCGGCTTCTTCTGCTTCTGCTTGTCCTGCTGCTGCTTCTTCTGCTGCTCCTGCTTCTACTTCTGCTTTTCCTTCTGTTTCTGCTTCTCCTTCTGCTTCTGCTTCTTCTCCTTCTTATGTTTCTTCTGCTTCTGCTTCTCCTGCTTCTGCTTCTCCTGCTTCTCGTTGTGCTTCTCTTTCTGCTTCTCTTTCTGCTTCTCCTTCTCCTTCTCCTTCTTCTGCTTCTCCTTCTGATTCTGCTTCTCCTTCTGCTTCAATTTCTACTTCTGCTTCTCATTCTGCTTCTGCGTCTTCTGTTTCTTCTGCTTCTCTTGCTTCTGCTTCTCCTGCTTCTCCTACTTCTCGTGCTGCTCCTCCTTCTGCGTTTCTTTCTGCTTCTGCTTATCTTTTGCTTCTCCTACTCCTAATCCTTCTCTTTCGCCTTCTCCTTCTTGTTCCTCTGCTTGTCCTGGTGCTTCTGCTTCTGCTTATTCTACTATTTCTGTTTCTTCGGCTTCTGCTTCAGATTGTGCTTCTTCTGTTTCTCCTTCTGCTTCAGATTCTGCTTCTGCTTCTTCGGCTTCTCCTGTTTCTTCTGCTTCTGCTTCTCCTGCTTCTCTTTCTGCTTCTCCTTCTGCTTCTGCTTCTCCTTCTGCTTCTGCTTCTCCTTCTGCTTCTGCTTCTGCTCTTCTCCTTCTTCTGTTTCTTTTGCTTCTGTTTCTTCTGCTTCTTCTTCTTCTGTTTATTCTGATTCTACTTCTGCTTCTCCTTCTTCTCCTTCTCTTTCTGCTTCTTCTGATTCTCCTGCTTCTCCTTCTTGTTCTCCTTCTGTTTCTGCTTCTCTTTCTGCTTCTGCTTCTCCTTCTCCTTCTCCTTCTTCTGCTTCTCTCACTGCTTCTTCTTCTGCTTCTTTTGCTTATTCTTTTTCTTCTGCTTCAGCTTCTCCTGCTTCGGCTTCTTCTGCTTCTACTGCTTCTCCTTATACTTCTCCTTATGCTTCTCCTTATGCTTCTCCTTATGCTTCTTCTTCTTCTTCTTCTTCTTCTTCTTCTTCTTCTTCTTCTTCTTCTTCTTCTTCTTCTTCTTCTTCTTCTTCTTCTTCTTCTTCTTCTTCTTCTTCTTCTTCTCTTTCTTCTGCTTCTGCTTTTCCAGCTTCTGATGCTTCTGCTTCTCCTTCTGCTTCAGGTTCTCCTTCTGCTTCTTCAGCTTCTTCTCTTTCTTCTGCTTCTGCTTCTCCTGCAACTGCTTCGTCTGCTTCTGTTTCTATTTCTGCTTCTCCTTCTGCTTCTGCTTCTCCTTCTGCTCCTTCTCCTTCTTCTGTTTCTTCTTCTTTTCTGCTTCTCCCGCTTCTGCTTCTTCTGCTTCTCCTGATTGTCCTTCTGCTTCTGCTTCTCCTTCTCCCTCTTCTGCTTCTGCTTCTTCTGATTCTCCAACTTCTCCTTCTGTTTTTGCTTCTCTTTCTGCTTCTGCATCTCCTTCTGCTTCACCTTCTGCTGCTCCTTCTCCTTCTTCTGTTTCTCCCTCTGCTTCTATTTCTGCTTCTTATGCTTCTTCTTTATCTTCTGCTTCTGCTTCTCCTGCTTCTCTTTCTTATGCTTCTACTGCTTCTTCTTCTGGTTCTGCTTCTTCTGCTTCTACTTCTCTTTCTGCTTCTGCTTCTCCTGCTTGTTTTTCTGCTTCTTCTGCTGCTTCTCCTTCTGCTGCTTCTTTTACTACTCCTTGTGCTTCTCTTTTTGCTTCTCCTTCTGCTTCTGCTTCTGCTTCTTCTGTTTCTCCTGCCTGAATTTCTGGTTCTACTTCTTCTGCTGCTTCTCCTTCTGCTTCTGCTTCTCGTTCTGCTAATGTTTCTGCTTCTTCTGCTTCTTCTCTTTCGGCTTCTCCTGCTTCTGCTTCTTGTCCTTCTCCTGCTTCTCTTTCTGCTTCTCATTCTGCTTCTCATTCTGCTTCTGCTTCTCCTCCTTCACCTTCTCCTACTTCTGCTTCTCCTTCAGCTTCTGCTTCTCCTGCTTCTCCTTCTGCATCTCCTTCTGCTTGTGCTTTTCCTTATGCTTCTGCTTCTGCTTCTCCTTCTCCTTCTTTTGCTTCTCCTTTTGCTTCTGCTTCTTCTGCTTTTCCTGCTTCTCCTCATGCTTCTGTTTCTTCTGCTTCTCCTGCTTCTCCTTCTGCATCTTCTTCTGTTTCTCCTTCTCCTTCTTCTGCTTCTCCTTCTGATTCTCCTTTTGCTTCTTCTTCGTCTGCTTTACCTGCGTCTCTTTCTGCTTCTCCTTCTGTTTCTCCTTCTGTTTCTCCTTCTCCTTCTTGTTCTTCTGCTTTTCCTTCTGCTTCTGCTACAACTGCTTCTGCTTCTACTTCTTCTGTTTCTTCTGCTTCTCCTTCTGCTTTTGATTCTCTTTCTGCTTCTGCTTCTCTTTCTGCTTCTTATTCTGCTTCTTCAGATTCTGCTACTTCTGCTTCTCCTGCTTCTCCTGCTGTTTCAGGTTCTCCTTCTGCTTCTTCACATTCTTATGCTTCTGCTTCTCCTGCTTCTGCTTCTTCTGCTTTCCCTCCTTCTCTTCCTGCTTCTCCTTCTGTTTCTGCTTCTCCTTCTGCTTCTGCTTCTTGTCCTTCTTGTGTTTCTTCTGCTTCTGCTTCTCAAGTTTCTGCATCTCCTGCTTCTCCTTCTGCTGCTCTTTCTGCTTCTCCTGCTGCTTTTCCTTCTCCTGCTCCTTCTTCGGCTTCTCTTTCTGCTTCTCCTTCTGTTTCTCCTACTCCTTCTCCTTCTCGTTCTTCTGCTTTTCCTTCTGCTTCTGCATCTTCTGCTTCTTCTGCTACTGCCTCTGCTTCTTCTGTTTCTTCTGCTTCCCCTTCTGCTTCTCCTTCTGCTTTTGCTTCTTTTCTGCTTCTGCTTCTCCTTCTGCTTCTCCAGATTCTGCTTCTTCTGCTTCTCCTGCTTCTCCTTCTGCTACAAGTTCTGCTTCTGCTTCTTCTGCTTCTTCTGCTTCTGCTTCTCCTGCTGCTGCTTCTTCTGCTTCTCTTTCTGCTTTTCCTTCTGTTTCTGCTTCTCCTTCTGCTTCTTCTCCTTCCTATGTTTCTTCTGCTTCTGCTTCTCCTGCTTCTGCTTCTCCTGCTTGTCGTTGTGCTTCTCTTTCTGCTTCTCTTTCTGCTTCTCCTTCTCCTTCTAATGCTTCTCCTTCTGCTTCTGCTTTTCCTTCTGCTTCTGCTTCTGCTTCAATTTCTCCTTCTGCTTCTCATTCTGCTTATGCGTCTTCTGTTTCTTCTGCTTCTCCTGCTTCTGCTTCTCCTGCTTCTCATACTTCTCGTGCTTATTCTCTTTCTGCTTCTCCTTCTCCTTCTTCTGCTTCTCCTTCTGCTTCTGCTTCTCCTTCTGCTTCTGCTTCTGCTTCAATTTCTCATTCTGCTTCTCATTCTGCTTCTGCGTCTTCTGTTTCTTCTGTTTCTCCTGCTTCTGCTTCTCCTACTTCTCGTGCTGCTTCTCCTTCTGCGTCTCTTTCTGCTTATGCTTATCCTTTTGCTTCTCCTACTCCTAATCCTTTTCTTTCGCCTTCTCCTTCTCCTTCTTCTGCTTCTACTGCTTCTCCTTCTGCATCTTCTTCTGCTTGTGCTTCTCCTTCTGCTGCTTCTTGTGCTTCTGCTTCTCCCTCTGATTCTGCTTCTTATGCTTATTCTTTTTCTTCTGCTTCTGCTTCTCCTGCTTCTGCTTCTCCTGCTTCTACTGCTTCTCCTTCTCCTTCTCCTTTTTCTTCTTCTTCTTCTTCTTCTTCTTCTTCTTCTTCTTCTTCTTCTTCTTCTTCTTCTTCTTCTTCTTCTTCTTCTTCTTCTTCTTCTTCTTCTTCTTCTTCTTCTTCTTCTCCTTCTTCTCCTTCTTCTTCTTCTTCTTTTTCTTCTTGTTCTTCTCCTTCTTCTTCTTCTTCTTCTTCTTCTTCTCTTTCTGCTGCTTCTGCTTTTCCTGCGTCTTCTGCTTCTACTGCTTCTCTTTCTGCTTCTCCTTCTGCTTCTGCTTCTGCTTCTTGTCCTTCTCCTGTTTCTTCTGCTTCTGGTTCTTCTGCTTCTACTTCTTCTGCTTTTCCTGCTTCTCTTTCTGCTTCTCCTTCTGCTTCTGCTCCTCCCTCTGCTTCTGCTCCTTCTATTTCTTCTGTTTCTTCTTCTTCTGCTTCTCCCGCTCTGCTTCTTCTGCTTCTCCTGCTTCTCGTTCTGCTTCTCTTCGTCGGCTTCTCTTTCTATTCTCCTTCTGCTTCTTCTGATTCTGCTTCTTCTCCTTCTGCTTCTCCTTCTGCTTCTGCTTCTTCTGCTTCTCCTGCTACTCCTTCTGCATCTCCTTCTGCTTGTGCTTTTCCTTCTGCTTCTTCTTCTGCTTCTGCTTCTCCTTCTTCTGCTTCTCCGTCTGTTTCTGCTTCTTCTGTTTTTCCTGCTTCTCCTTCTGCTTCTCATTCTTCTTCTCCTTCTGTTTCTCCTTGTCGTTATTCTGCTATTCCTTCTGCTTCTCTATCTGCTTCTGCATCTTCAGCTTCTTCTGCTACTGCTTCTGCTTCTGCTTCTTCTGTTTCTTCTGCTTCTCTTTCTGCTTCTCCTTCTGCTTTTGCTTCTCTTTCTGCTTCTGCTTCTCCTTCTGGTTCTCCTTCTTCTCCAGATTCTGCTTCTTCTGCTTCTCCTGCTTCGCCTCTGCTTGAGGTTCTGCTTCTGCTTCTTCAGCTTCTTCTGCTTCTATTTCTGCTTCTCCTTCTGTTTCTGCTTCTCTTTCTGCTTCTGCTTCTTATCCTTCTTCTATTTCTTTTGATTCTGCTTCTCCTGCTTCTGCTTCTCCTGCTTCTCCTTCTGTTTCTCTTTATGCTTCTCCTTCTGCTTCTCCTTCTTCTGCTTCTACTTCTGCTTCTGCTTCTGCTTCTGCCTCTCCTTCTGCTGCTCTTTCTGCTTCTCCTGCTGCTTTTCCTTCTCCTGCTCCTTCTTCTGCTTCTCTTTCTGCTTCTCCTTCTGTTTCTCCTACTCCTTCTCCTTCTCGTTCTTCTGCTTTTCCTTCTGCTTCTCCTTCTGCTTCTGCATCTTCTGCTTCTTCTGCTACTGCCTCTGCTTCTTCTATTACTTCTGCTTCCCCTTCTGCTTCTCCTTCTGCTTTTGCTTCTCTTTCTGCTTCTGCTTCTCCTTCTGCTTCTCCAGATTCTGCTTCTTCTGCTTCTCCTGCTTCTCCTTCTGCTTCAGGTTCTGCTTCTGCTTCTTCGGCTTCTTCTGCTTCTGCTTCTCCTGCTGCTGCTTCTTCTGCTTCTCCTGCTTCTCTTTCTGCTTTTCCTTCTGTTTCTGCTTCTTCTCCTTCCTATGTTTCTTCTGCTTCTGCTTCTCCTGCTTCTGCTTCTTCTGCTTCTCCTGCTTCTCCTTCTCATTCTCCTTCTCTTTCTGCTTCTGCTTATCCTTCTGTTTCTCCTACACCTAATCCTTCTCTTTCTCCTTCTTCTGCTTCTCCTTCTTCTTCTTCTTCTGCTTCTTCTGCTTTTTCTGTTTCTTCTTCTTCTGCTTCAGCTTCTGCTTCTTCTGCTTCTCCTTCTGCTTCTCCTTCTGCTTCTGCTTCTGCTTCTGCTCTTCTCCTTCTGCTTCTTCTGTTTCTGCGTCTCCTGCTTCTTCTTCTTCTGTTTCTGCTACTTCTCCTTCTGCTTCTCCGTCTCCTTCTCCTTCAATTTCTCCTTCTTGTGCTTCTCATTCTGCTTCTGCTTCTGCTGATCCTGCTTCTGCTTCTTCTGTTTCTCCTTCTGCTTCTTCTTCTGCTTCTCCTTCTGCTTCTCATTCTGCTTCTCCAGATTCTTCTTCTTCTGCTTCTCCAGCTTCTCCTTCTGCTTCAGGTTCTGCTTCTGCTTCTTCGGATTCTTATGCTTCTGCTTCTCCTGCTTCTGCTTCTTCTGCTTCCCCTCCTTCTCTTTCTGCTTCTCCTTCTGTTTATGCTTCTCCTTCTGCTTCTGCTTCTTGTCCTTCTCCTGTTTCTTCTGCTTCTGCTTCTGCTTCTCCTGTTTCTGCATCTCCTGCTTCTCCTTCTGCTGCTCTTTCTGCTTCTCTTGCTGCTTTTCCTTCTCCTGCTCCTTCTTCTGCTTCTCCTTCTGCTTCTCCTTCTGTTTCTCCTTCTCCTTCTCGTTCTTCTGCTTTTCCTTCTGCTTCTGCTTCTTCTGCTTCTTCTGCTACTGCCTCTGATTCTTCTGTTCTTCTGCTTCTCCTTCTG
>NW_012288129.1:0-2022 GCF_000151885.1 Dipodomys ordii
ATTTCTTCTGCTTCTGCTTCAGATTGTGCTTCTTCTGTTTCTCCTTCTGCTTCAGATTCTGCTTCTGCTTCTTCGACTTCTCCTGTATCTTCTGCTTCTGCTTCTCCTGCTTCATCTGCTTCTCCTGCTTCTCTTTCTGCTTCTCCTTCTGCTTCTGCTTCTCCTTCTGCTTATGCTTCTCCTTCTGCTTCTGCTTCTCCTTCTGCTTCTGCTTCTGCTCTTCTCCTTCTTCTGTTTCTTTTGATTCTGTTTCTTCTGCTTCTTCTTCTTCTGTTTATTCTGATTCTACTTCTGCTTCTCCTTCTTCTCCTTCTCTTTCTGCTTCTTCTGATTCTCCTGCTTCTCCTTCTTGTTCTCCTTCTGTTTCTGCTTCTCTTTCTGCTTCTGCTTCTCCTTCTCCTTCTCCTTCTTCTGCTTCTCTCACTGCTTCTTTTGCTTATTCTTTTTCTTCTGCTTCAGCTTCTCCTGCTTCGGCTTCTTCTGCTTCTACTGCTTCTCCTTATACTTCTCCTTATGCTTCTCCTTATGCTTCTCCTTATGCTGCTGCTGCTTCTTCTTCTTCTTCTTCTTCTTCTTCTTCTTCTTCTTCTTCTTCTTCTTCTTCTTCTTCTTCTTCTTCTTCTTCTTCTTCTTCTTCTTCTCTTTCTTCTGCTTCTGCTTTTCCAGCTTCTGATGCTTCTGCTTCTCCTTCTGCTTCAGGTTCTCCTTCTGCTTCTTCAGCTTCTTCTGTGTCTTCTGCTTCTGCTTCTCCTGCAACTGCTTCGTCTGCTTCTGTTTCTATTTCTGCTTCTCCTTCTGCTTCTGCTTCTCCTTCTGCTCCTTCTCCTTCTTCTGTTTCTTCTTCTTTTCTGCTTCTCCCGCTTCTGCTTCTTCTGCTTCTCCTGATTGTCCTTCTGCTTCTGCTTCTCCTTCTCCCTCTTCTGCTTCTCTTTCTGCTTCTGCTTCTTCTGATTCTCCAACTTCTCCTTCTGTTTTTGCTTCTCTTTCTGCTTCTGCATCTCCTTCTGCTTCACCTTCTGCTGCTCCTTCTCCTTCTTCTGTTTCTCCCTCTGTTTCTATTTCTGCTTCTTATGCTTCTTCTTTATCTTCTGCTTTCTCCTGCTTCTGTTTCTTATGCTTCTACTGCTTCTTCTTCAGGTTCTGCTTCTTCTGCTTCTACTTCTCTTTCTGCTTCTGCTTCTCCTGCTTGTTTTTCTGCTTCTTCTGCTGCTTCTCCTTCTGCTGATTCTTTTACTACTCCTTGTGCTTCTCTTTTTGCTTCTCCTTCTGCTTCTGCTTCTTCTGTTTCTCCTGCCTGAATTTCTGGTTCTACTTCATCTGCTGCTTCTCCATCTGCTTCTGCTTCTACTTCAGCTTCTGATTCTGCTTCTTCTGCTTCTTCTCTTTCGGCTTCTCCTGCTTCTGCATCTTGTGCTTCTCCTGCTTCTCTTTCTGCTTCTCATTCCGCTTCTGCTTCTCCTTCTGCTTCTGCTTCTCCTCCTTCTCCTTCTCCTACTTCTGCTTCTCCTTCATCTTCTGCTTCTTCTGCTTCTCCTGCTTCTCCTTCTGCATCTCCTTCTGCTTGTGCTTGTCCTTATGCTTCTTCTTCTGCCTCTGCTTCTCCTTCTCCTTCTTTTGCTTCTCCTTTTGCTTCTGCTTCTTCTGCTTTTCCTGCTTCTCCGTCTGATTCTGCTTCTTTTGCCTTTCCTGATTCTCCTTCTGCTTCTCCTTCTTCTTCTCCTTCTGTTTCTCCTTCTCCTCGTTCTTCTGGTATTCCTTCTGTTTCTCTTTCTGCTTCTGCATCTTCAGCTTCTTCTGCTACTGCTTCTGCTTCTTCTGTTTCTTCTGCTTCTCCTTCTGCTTTTGCTTCTCTTTCTGCTTCTGCTTCTCCTTCTGGTTCTCCTTCTTCTTCTCCAGATTCTGCTTCTTCTGCTTCTCCTTCCGCTTCAGGTTCTGCTTCTGCTTCTTCGGCTTCTTCTGCTTCTATTTCTGCTTCTCCTTCTGCTTCTTCTTCTCCTTCTGCTAATGTTTCTGCTTCTTCTG
>NW_012288130.1:0-14087 GCF_000151885.1 Dipodomys ordii
TTCTTCTTCTTCTTCTTCTTCTTCTTCTTCTTCTTCTTCTCTTTCTTCTGCTTCTTCTTTTCCTGCTTCTTCTGCTTCTACTGCTTCTCTTTCTGCTTCTCATTCTGCTTCTGCTTCTCCTATTTCTTCTGCGGCTCTTCCTTCTCCTACTTCTACTTCTCCTTCTGCTTCTGCTTCTTCTGCTTCTCCTGCTTCTCCATCTGCATCTTCTTCTGCTTCTGCTTCTCCTTCTGCTGCTTCTTCTGCTTCTGTTTCTCCTTCTGCTTCTCCTTCTGCTTCTTCTGCTTCTGCTTCTCCTTCTGCTTCTTCTGCTTCTCCTTCTGATTCTCCTTCTGCTTCTCCTTCTGTTTCTCCTTCTCCTTCTCGTTCTTCTGCTTTTCTTTCTGCTTCTCCTTCTGCTTCTGCTGCAACTGCTACTGCTTCTTCTGTTTCTTCTGCGTCTCCTTCTGCTTTTGATTCTCTTTCAGCTTCTGCTTCTCCTTCAGCTTCTCATTCAGCTTCTCCAGATTCTGCTTCTTCTGCTTCTCCTGCTTCCGCTTTTGCTTCAGGTTCTGCTTCTGCTTCTTCGGATTCTTATGCTTCTGCTTCTCCTGCTTCTGCTTCTTCTGCTTCCCCTCCTCTTTCTGCTTCTCCTTCTGTTTCTGCTTCTCCTGCTTCTGCTTCTTCTGCTTTTCCTGCTTCTCTTTCTGCTTCTCCTTCTGCTTTTCCTTCTCCTTCTGCTTCTGCTCCTTCTCCTTCTTCTGTTTCTTCTTCTTCTGCTTCTCCCGCTTCTGCTTCTTCTGCTTCTCCTGCTTCTCGTTCTGCTTCTCTTCGTCAGCTTCTCTTTCTACTTCTGCTTCTGCTTCTTCGGATTCTGCTTCTTCTACCTCTTCTCTCCTTCTGCTTCTGCTTCTTCTGCTTCTCCTGCTTCTCCTTCTGCATCTCCTTCTGCTTGTGCTTTTCCGTCTGCTTCTTCTTCTGCTTCTGCTTCTCCTTCTCCTTCTTCTGCTTCTCCGTCTGATTCTGCTTCTTCTGCCTTTCCTGATTCTCCTTCTGCTTCTCCTTCTTCTTCTCCTTCTCGTTCTTCTGCTATTCCTTCTGCTTCTCTTTCTGCTTCTGCATCTTCAGCTTCTTCTGCTACTGCTTCTGCTTCTTCTGTTTCTTCTGCTTCTCCTTCTGCTTCTCCTTCTGCTTTTGCTTCTCTTTCTGCTTCTGCTTCTCCTTCTGGTTCTCCTTCCTCTTCTCCAGATTCTGCTTCTTCTGCTTCTCCTTACGCTTCAGGTTCTGCTTCTGCTTCTTCGGCTTCTTCTGCTTCTATTTCTGCTTCTCCTTCTGTTTCTGCTTCTCTTTCTGCTTCTGTTTCTTCTCCTTCTTCGATTTCTTCTGCTTATGCTTCTACTACTTCTCCTGCTTCTCCTTCTGTTTCTCTTTATTCTTATCCTTCTGCTTCTCCTTCTCCTTCTCCTTCTTCTGCTTCTCCTTCTGCTTCTGCTTCTGCTTCTCCTTCTGCATCTTCTTCTGTTTCAATTTCTTCTTCTTCTGCTTTTCATTCTTCATCTGCTTCTCCTGCTTCTGCTTCTTCTGCTTCTCCTGCTTCTCCTTCTCCTTCTCCTTCTCTTTCTGCTTCTAATTATCCGTCTGTTTCTCCTACTCCTAATCCTTCTCTTTCTCCTCCTTCTTCTTCTTCTGCTTTTCCTGCTTGTTCTTCTTCTGCTTCTTCTTCTTTTTCTGCTTTTTCAGTTTCTTCTGCTTCAGCTTCTGCTTCTTCTGCTTCTCCTTCTGCTTCTGTTTCTCCTTCTGCTTCTGCTCTCCTCCTTCTTCTGTTTCTTCTGCTTCTGCTTCTCCTGCTTCTCCTTCTTCTGCTTCTCCTACTTCTCCTTCTGCTTCTCCGTCTCATTCTGCTTCTTCTGCTTCTACTTCTCTTTCTGCTTCTGCTTCTCCTGCTTGTTTTTCTGCTTCTTCTGCTGCTTTTTCTACTTCTCCTTCTGCTTCTCTTTTTGCTTCTCCTTCTGCTTCTGCTTCTTCTGTTTCTGCTGCCTGAATTTCTGGTTCTACTTTTCTGCTGCTTCTCCTTCTGCTTCTGCTTCTCCTTCTGCTTCTGTTTCTGCTTCTTCTCTTTCGGCTTCTCCTGCTTCTGCTTCTTGTCCTCCTCCTGCTTCTCTTTCTGCTTCTCATTCTGCTTCTGCTTCTCCTTCTGCTTCTGCTTCTCCTCCTTCTCCTTCTCCTACTTCTGCTTCTCCTTCAGCTTCTGCTTCTTCTGCTTCTCCTGCTTCTCCTTCTGCATCTCCTTCTGCTTGTGCTTGTCCTTATGCTTCTTCTTCTGCCTCTGCTTCTCCTTTCCTTCTTTTGCTTCTCCTTTTGCTTCTGCTTCTTCTGCTTTTCCTGCTTCTCCTTCTGCTTCTGCTTCTTCTGCTTCTCCTTCTGCATCTTCTTCTGCTTCTGCTTCTCCTTCTCCTTCTTCTGCTTCTCCTTCTGATTCTCCTTCTGCTTCTTCTTCTGCTTTACCTGCTTCTCTTTCTGCTTCTCCTTCTGCTTCTCCTTCTGTTTCTCCTTCTCCTTCTTGTTCTTCTTCTTTTCCTACTGCTTTTCCTTCTGCTTCTGCTACAACTGCTACTGCTTCTACTTCTTCTGTTTCTTCTGCTTCTCCTTCTGCTTTTGATTCTCTTTCTGCTTCTACTTCTCCTCTGCTTCTCATTCTGCTTCTCCAGATTCTGATTCTTCTGATTCTCCTGCTTCTCCTTCTGCTTCAGGTTCTTCTTCTGCTTCTTCGGATTCTTATGCTTCTGCTTCTCCTGCTTCTGCTTCTTCTGCTTCCCCTCCTTCTCTTTCTGCTTCTCCTTCTGCTTCTGCTTCTTGTCCTTCACCTGTTTCTTCTGCTTGTTCTTCTCCTGTTTCTGCATTTCCTGCTTCTCCTTCTGCTGCTCTTTCTGTTTCTCCTGCTGCTTTTCCTTCTACTGCTCCTTCTTCTGCTTCTCTTTCTGCTTCTACTCCTGTTTCTCCTTCTCCTTCTACTTCTAGTTCTTCTGCTTTTCCTTCTGCTTCTCCTTCTGCTTCTGAATCTTCTGCTTCTTCTGATACTGCCTCTGCTTCTTCTGTTTCTTCTGCTTCTCCTTCTGCTTTTGCTTCTCTTTCTGCTTCTGCTTCTCCTTCTGCTTCTCCAGATTCTGCTTCTTCTGCTTCTCCTGCTTCTCCTTCTGCTTCTGCTTCTTCTGCTTCTCCTGCTTCTCCTTCTGCATCTTCTTCTGCTTCTGTTTCTCCTTCTCCTACTTCTGCTTCTCCTTCTGATTCTCCTTCTGTTTCTTCTTCTTCTGCTTTACCTGCTTCTCTTTCTGCTTCTCCTTCTACTTCTCCTTCGTTTCTCCTTCTCCTTCCTGTTTTTCTGCTTTTCCTTCTGCTTCTGCTACACCTGCTACTGCTTCTACTTCTTCTGTTTCTTCTGCTTGTCCTTCTGCTTTTGATTCTCTTTCTGCTTCTGCTTCTCCTTCTGCTTCTCATTCTGCTTCTCCAGATTTTGCTTCTTCTGCTTCTCCTGCTTCTCCTTCTGCTTCAGGTTCTGCTTCTGCGTCTTTGCATTCTTATGCTTCTGCTTCTCCTGCTTATGCTTCTTCTGCTTTCCCTCCTTCTATTTCTGCTTCTCCTTCTGTTTCTGCTTCTCCTTCTTCTTCTGCTTCTTGTCCTTCTCCTGTTTCTTCTGCTTCTGCTTCTCCTGTTTCTGCATCTCCTGCTTCTCCTTCTGCTGCTGTTTCTGCTTCTCCTGCTGCTTTTCCTTCTCCTGCTCCTTCTTCTGCTTCTCTTTCTGTTGCTCCTTCTCCTTCTCGTTCTTCTGCTTTTCCTTCTGCTTCTCCTTCTGCTTCTACATCTTCTGCTACTGCCTCTGCTTCTTCTGTTTCTTCTGCTTCCCCTTCTGCTTCTCCTTCTGCTTTTGCTTCTCTTTCTGCTTCTGCTTCTCCTTCTGCTTCTCCAGATTCTGCTTCTTCTGCTTCTCCTGTATCTCCTTATGCTTCAGGTTCTGCTTCTGCTTCTTCGGCTTCTTCTGCTTCTGCTTCTCCTGCTTCTTCTGCTGCTCCTGCTTCTATTTCTGCTTTTCCTTCTGTTTCTGCTTCTCCTTCTTCTTCTGCTTCTTCTCCTTCTTATGTTTCTTCTGCTTCTGCTTCTCCTGCTTCTGCTTCTCCTGCTTCTCGTTGTGCTTCTCTTTCTGCTTCTCTTTCTGCTTCTCCTTCTCCTTCTTCTGCTTCTCCTTCTGCTTCTCCTTCTCCTTCTGCTTCAATTTCTCCTTCTGGTTCTCATTCTGCTTCTGTGTCTTCTGTTTCTTCTGCTTCTCTTGCTTCTGCTTCTCCTGCTTCTCCTACTTCTCGTGCTGCTTCTCCTTCTGCGTCTCTTTCTGCTTCTGCTTATCCTTTTGCTTCTCCTACTCCTAATCCTTCTCTTTCGCCTTCTT
Source organism: Dipodomys ordii (assembly GCF_000151885.1). Classification (NCBI taxonomy): domain Eukaryota; kingdom Metazoa; phylum Chordata; class Mammalia; order Rodentia; family Heteromyidae; genus Dipodomys; species Dipodomys ordii. The sequence goes on from NW_012288130.1 coordinate 4,418, forward strand.
CTTGTTCTTCTGCTTGTCCTGGTGCTTCTGCTACTGCTTATTCTACTATTTCTGTTTCTTCTGCTTCTGCTTCAGATTGTGCTTCTTCTGTTTCTCCTTCTGCTTCAGATTCTGCTTCTGCTTCTTCGGCTTCTCCTGTTTCTTCTGCTTCTGCTTCTCCTGCTTCTTCTGGTTCTCCTGCTTCTCTTTCTGCTTCTCCTTCTGCTTCTGCTTCTCCTTCTGCTTCTGCTTCTGCTCTTCTCCTTCTTCTGTTTCTTTTGCTTCTGTTTCTTCTTCTTCTTCTGTTTCTTCTGATTCTACTTCTGCTTCTCCTTCTTCTCCTTCTCTTTCTGCTTCTTCTGATTCTCCTGCTTCTCCTTCTTGTTCTCCTTCTGTTTCTGCTTCTCTTTCTGCTTCTGCTTCTCCTTCTGCTGCTCCTTCTCCTTCTCCTTCTTCTGCTTCTCTCACTGCTTCTGCTTCTGCTTCTTTTGCTTATTCTTTTTCTTCTGCTTCAGCTTCTCCTGCTTCTGCTTCTTCTGCTTCCACTGCTTCTCCTTATACTTCTCCTTATGCTTCTCCTTATGCTTCTCCTTATGCTGCTGCTTCTTTTTCTTCTTCTTCTTCGTCTTCTTCTTCTTCTCTTTCTTCTGCTTCTGCTTTTCCTGCCTCTTCTGCTTCTACTGCTTCTCTTTCTGCTTCTTGTCCTTCTCCTGTTTCTTCTCCTTCTGCTTCTCCTGCTTCTGCTTCTTCTGCTTTTCCTGCTTCTCTTTCTGCTTCTCCTTCTGGTTCTGCTCCTTCTTCTTCTTCTGTTTCTTCTTCTTCTGCTTCTCCCGTTTCTGCTTCTTCTGCTTCTCTTGCTTCTCGTTCTGCTTCTCTTCGTCGGCTTCTCTTTCTATTTCTGCTTCTGCTTCTTCTGACTCTGATTCTTCTCCTTCTTCTTCTCCTTCTGCTTCTGCGTCTTCTGCATTTCCTGCTTCTCCTTCTGCATCTCCTTCTGCTTGTGCTTTTCCTTCTGCTTCTTCTTCTGCTCCGGCTTCTCCTTCTCCTTCTTCTGCTTCTCTGTCTGCTTCTGTTTCTTCTGCTTTTCCTGCTTCTCCTTCTGCTTCTCCTTCTATTTCTCCTTCTCGTTCTTCTGCTATTCCTTCTGCTTCTCTTTCTGCTTCTGCATCTTCAGCTTCTTCTGCTACTGATTCTGCTTCTTCTGATTCTTCTGCTTCTCCTTCTGCTTTTGCTTCTCTTTCTGCTTCTGCTTCTCCTTCTGGTTCTCCTTCTTCTTCTCCAGATTCTGCTTCTTCTGCTTCTCCTGCTTCTCCTTCTGCTTTAGGTTCTGCTTTTGCTTCTTCGGCTTCTTCTGCTTCAATTTCTGCTTCTCCTTCTGTTTCGGCTTCTCTTTCTGCTTCTGCTTCTTCTCCTTCTTCTATTTCTTCTGATTCTTCTTCTCCTGCTTCTGCTTCTCCTGCTTCTCCTTCTGTTTCTCTTTATGCTTCTCCTTCTGCTTCTCCTTCCTCTGCTTCTACTACTGCTTCTGCTTCTCCTTCTGCTTCTGCATCTTCTGCTTCTTCTGCTACTGCCTCTGCTTCTTCTGTTTCTTCTGCTTCTCCTTCCGCTTCTCCTTCTGCTTTTGCTTCTCTTTCTGCTTCTGCTTCTCCTTCTGCTTCTCCAGATTCTGCTTCTTCTGCTTCTCCTGTATCTCCTTATGCTTCAGGTTCTGCTTCTGCATCTTCGGCTTCTTCTGCTTCTGCTTCTCCTGCGGCTGCTTCTGCTTCTGCTCCTGCTTCTATTTCTGCTTTTCCTTCTGTTTCTGCTTCTCCTTCTGCTTCTGCTTCTTCTCCTTCTTATGTTTCTTCTGCTTCTGCTTCTCCTGCTTCTGCTTCTCCTGCTTCTCGTTGTGCTTCTCGTTGTGCTGCTCTTTCTGCTTCTCTTTCTGCTTCTACTTCTCCTTCTCTTTCTTCTGCTTCTCCTTCTGCTTCTTCTTCTCCTTCTGCTTCAATTTCACCTTCTGCTTCTCATTCTGCTTCTGCGTCTTCTGTTTCTTCTGCTTCTCCTGCTTCTGCTTCTCCTGCTTCTCCTACTTCTCGTGCTGCTTCTCTTTCTGCGTGTCTTTCTGCTTCTGCTTATCCTTTTGCTTCTCCTACTCCTAATATTTTTCTTTCGCCTTCTCCTTCTTCTTCTTCTGCTTCTCCTGCTGCTTCTGCTTCTGCTTATTCTACTATTTCTGTTTCTTCTGCTTCAGATTGTGCTTCTTCTATTTCTGCTTCTGCTTCAGATTCTGCTTCTGCTTCTTCGGCTTCTCCTGCGTCTTCTGCTTCTGCTTCTCCTGCGTCTTCTGCTTCTCTTTCTGCTTCTGCTTATCCTTCTGTTTCTCCTACTCCTAATCCTTCTCTTTCTCCTTCTCCTTCTTCTGCTTCTGCTTCTACTGCTGCTTCTTCTTCTGCTTCTTCTGTTTTTCTGTTTCTTCTTCTTCTGCTTCAGCTTCTGCTTCTTCTTCTTCTCCTTTCGCTTATGTTTCTCCTTCTGCTTCTGCTCTTCTCCTTCTTTTGCTTCTGCTTTTCCTGATTCTTCTTCTTCTGCTTCTCCTACTTTTCCTTATGCTTCTCCGTCCCATTCTCCTTCTCCTTCAATTTCTCCTTCTTGTGCTTCTCATTCTGCTTCTGCTTCTCCTGCTTCTGCTTCTTCTGTTTCTGCTTCTGCTTCTCTTTCTGCTTCTAATTCTGCTTCTGCTCCTCCTACTCCTAATCCTTCTCTTTCTCCTTCTTCTTCTTCTGCTTCAAGTTCTGCTTCTGCTTCTTCTGCTTGTTCTGTTTCTTCTACTTCTGCTTTTCCAGCTTCTGATGCTTCTGCTTCTCCTTCTGATTCAGGTTTTGCTTCTGCTTCTTCGGCTTCTTCTGTTTCTTCTCCTTCTGCTCCTCCTGCTACTGCTTCTTCTGCTTCCCTTTCTGCTTCTCCTTTTGCTTCTGCTTCTCCTTCTGCTCCTTCTCCTTCTTCTGTTTCTTCTTCTGCTGCTGTTTCTCCCGCTTCTGCTTCTTCTGCTTCTCCTGCTTGTCCTTCTGCTTCTGCTTCTCCTTTTCCTTCTTCTGCTTCTCTTTCTGCTTCTGCTTCTGCTTCTTCTGATTCTCCAACTTCTCCTTCTCCTTCTACTTCTGTTTCTGCTTCTCTTTCTGCATCTGCATCTCCTTCTGCTTCAACTTCTGCTGCTCCTTCTTCTTTTTCTCCCTCTACTTCGGCTTCTGCTTCTTATGCTTCTTTTTTTCTTCTGCTTCTGCTTTCCCTGCTTCTGCTTCTTATGCTTCTACTGCTTCTTCTGCTTCTGTTTCTTCCGCTTATTCTGCTTCTACTTCTCTTTCTGCTTCTGCTTCTCCTGCTTGTTTTTCTGCTTCTTCTGCTGCTTCTCCTTCTGCTGCTTCTTCTACTTCCCCTTCTGCTTCTCTTTTTGCTTCTCCTTCTGCTTCTGCTTCTTCTGTTTCTCCTGCCGGAATTTCAGGTTCTACTTCTTCTGCTGCTTCTCCTTCTGCTTCTGCTTCTACTTCTGCTTCTGTTTCTGCTTCTTCTGCTTCTTCTCTTTCGGCTTCTCCTGCTTCTGCATCTTGTGCTTCTCCTGCTTCTCTTTCTGCTTCTCATTCCGCTTCTGCTTGTCCTTCTGCTTCTACTTCTCCTCCTTCTCCTTCTCCTACTTCTGCTTCTCCTTCAGCTTCTGCTTCTTCTGCTTCTCCTTCTGCATCTCCTTCTGCTTGTGCTTGTGCTTATGATTCTTCTTCTGCCTCTGCTTCTCCTTCTCCTTCTTTTGCTTCTCTGTTTCTTCTAGTTCTCCTTCTGTTTCTCCTTCTGCTTTTGCTTCTCTTTCTGCTTCTGCTTCTCGTTCTGCTTCTCCAGATTCTGCTTCTTCTCCTTCTCCTGCTACTCCTTCTGCTTCAGGTTCTGCTTCTGCTTCTTCGGCTTCTTCTGCTTCTGCTTCTCCTGCTGCTGCTGCTTCTGCTTCTCTTGCTTCTCCTTCTGCTTTTCCTTCTGTTTCTGCTTTTCCTTCTGCTTCTTCTCCTTCTTCTGTTTCTTCTACTTCTGCTTCTCCTGCTGCTGCTTGTCCTGCTTTTCGTTCTGCTTCTCTTTCTGCTTCTCCCTTTCCTTCTCCTTCTTCTTCTGCTTCTCCTTCTGCTTCAATTTCTCCTTCTGCTTCTCATTCTGCTTCTGCCTCTTCTGTTTTTTCTGCTTCTCCTGCTCCTGCTTTTTCTACTTCTCCTGCTTCTCGTTCTGCTTCTCCTTCTGCTTCTCTTTCTGCTTCTGCTTATCCTTCTGCTTCTCCTACTAGTAATCCTTCTCTTTTGCCTTCTCCTTCTTCTTCTTCTGCTTCTCCTGCTGCTTCTGCTTCTGTTTATTCTACTATTTCTGTTTCTTCTGCTTCTGCTTCAGATTGTGCTTCTTCTGTTTCTCCTTCTGCTTCAGATTCTGCTTCTGCTTCTTCGGCTTCTTCTGTTTCTTCTGCTTCTGCTTCTCCTGCTTCTTCTGCTTCTGTTGCTTCTCTTTCTGCTTCTCCTTCTTCTTCTGCTTCTCCTTCTGCTTCTGCTTCTGCTCTTATCCTTCTTCTGTTTCTTTGCTTCTGTTTCTTCTGCTTCTTCTTCTTCTGTTTCTTCTGATTCTACTTCTGCTTCTCCTTCTTCTCCTTCTCCTTCTCCTTCTTCTCCTTCTCCTTCTCCTTCTTCTTCTTCTTCTCCTTCTTCTTCTTCTTCTTCTTCTTCTTCTTCTTCTTCTTCTTCTTCTTCTTCTTCTTCTTCTTCTTCTTCTTCTTCTTCTTCTTCTTCTTCTCTTTCTTTTGCTTCTGCTTTTCCTGCTTCTTCTGCTTCTACTGCTTCTCTTTCTGCTTCTCATTCTGCTTCTGTTTCTCCTTCTGCTTCTCCTTTTGCTTCTGCTGCTCTTCCTTCTCCTTCTCCTACTTCTGCTTCTCCTTCTGCTTCTGCTTCTCCTTCTGCTTCTCCTTATATTTCTCTTTCTCCTTCTCGTTCTTCTGCTTCTACTTCTGCTTTTGCTTCTGCTACTTATGCTTCTTCTGTTTTTTTTGCTTCTGCTTCAGTTGCTTCTGCTTCTTAGCTTCTCCTGCTTCTCCTGCTCCTGTTTCTGCTTCTTCTTCTTCTTCTCTTTCGGGTTCTCCTGCTTCTGCTTCTTGTGCTTCTCCTGATTCTCTTTCTGCTACTCATTCTGCTTCTGCTTCTCCTTCTGCTTCTGCTTCTCCTCCTTCTCCTTCTCCTACTTCTGCTACTTCTTCAGCTTCTGCTTCTTCTGCTTCTCCTGCTTCTCCTTCTGCATCTCCTTCTGCTTGTGCTTGTTCTTATGCTTCTTCTTCTGCTTCTGCTTCTCCTGCTTTTTTTGGTTCACCTTTTGCTTCTGCTTCTTCTGCTTTTCCTGCTTTTCCTTCGGCTTCTCCCTCTGCCTCTCCTTCTGCTTCTCCTTCTCTTTCTCCTTCTCCTTCTCGTTCTTCTGCTTTTCCTTCTGCTTCTACATCTGCTCCTTCTCCCTCTGCTTCTGCTTCTCATGCTTCTTCTTTTTCTTCTGCTTCTGCTTCTCCTGCTTCTGCTTCTTCTGCTTCTCCTGCTTCTCTTTCTGCTTCTCCTGCTGCTTGTCCTTCTGCTCCTCCTTCTCCTTCTTCTACTTCTCCTTCTGCTTCTACTTCTGCTTCTTCTTCTTCTCCTTCTGCTTCTCCAGCTTCTCCTTCTTCTTTTGCTTCTTCTTCTCCTTTTGCTTCTTCTTCTTCTTCTTCTTCTTCTTCTTCTTCTTCTTCTTCTTCTTCTTCTTCTTCTGTATCTTCTTTCTGCTTCTCCTGCTTCTGCATTTGTGCTTCTCCTGCTTCTCTTTCTTCTTCTCATTCTTCTGCTTCTCCTTCTGCTTCTCCTATTGCTTCTGCTGCCCTTCCTTCTCCTTCTCCTTCTCCTACTTCTGCTTCTCCTTCTGTTTCTGCTTCTTCTGCTTCTCCTGCTTCTCCTTCTGCATCTTCTTCTGCTTCTGCTTCTCCTTCTGCATCTTCTTCTGATTCTGCTTCTCCTTCTGATTCTCCTTCTGCTTCTGCTTCTGTTTCTCCTTCTGCTTCTCCTTCTCCTTCTCGTTCTTCTGCTTTTCCTAATGCTTTTCCTTCTGCTTCTGCTCCAACGACTACTGCTTCTGCTTCTTTTGTTTCTTCTGCTTCTACTTCTGCTTTTGATTCTCTTTCTGCTTCTGCTTCTCCTTCTGCTTGTCATTCTACTTCTCCAGATTCTGCTTCTTCTACTTCTCCTGCTTCAGGTTCTGCTTCTGCTTCTTCGGATTCTTACGCTTCTGCTTCTTCTGCTTCCCCTCCTTCTCTTTCTGCTTCTCCTTCTGTTTCTGCTTCTCTTTCTGCTTCTCCTTCTGCTTCTCCTTCTGCTTCTGCTACTTCTCCTTCTTCTGTTTCTTCTTCTTCTGCTTCTCCTGCTTCTCGTTCTGCTTCTCTTCGTCTGCTTCTCTTTCTGCTTCTGCTTCTCCTTCTGCTTCTCCAGATTCTGCTTCTTCTCCTTCTCCTGCTTCTCCTTCTGCTTCAGGTTCTGCTTCACTTTCTTCGGCTTCTTTTGCTTCTGCTTTTCCTGCTGCTGCTTTTTCTGCTTCTCCTGCTTCTCCTTATGCTTTTCCTTCTGCTTCTGGTTCTCCTTCTGCTTCTGCTTCTTGTCCTTCTCCTGTTACTTCTGCTTCTGCTTCTCCTGTTTCTGCTTTTCCTGCTTCTCCTTCTTCTGCTCTTTCTGCTTCTCCTGCTGCTTTTCCTTCTCCTGCTCCTTCTTCTGCTTCTCTTTCTGCTTCTCCTTCTGTTTCTCCTTCTCCTTCTCCTTCTCGTTCTTCTGCTTTTCCTTCTGCTTCTCCTTCTGCTTCTGCATCTTCTGCTGCTTCTGCTACTGCGTCTGCTTCTTCTGTGTCTTCTACTTCTCCTTCTGCTTCTCCTTCTGCTTTTGTTTCTCTTTCTGCTTCTGCTTCTCCTTCTGCTTCTCCAGATTCTGCTTCTTCCCCGTCTCCTGCTTCTCCTTCTGCTTCAGGTTCTGCTTCTGCTTCTTCGGCTTCTTCTGCTTCTGCTTCTCCTGCTGCTGCTTCTGCTTCTCCTGCTTCTCCTTCTGCTTTTCCTTCTGTTTCTGCTTTTCCTTCTGCTTCTGCTTCTTCTCCTTCTTCTGTTTCTTCTGCTTCTGCTTCTCCTGCTGCTGCTTGTCCTGCTTCTCGTTCTGCTTCTCTTTCTGCTTCTCCCTCTCCTTCTCCTTCTTCTTCTGCTTCTCCTTCTGCTTCAATTTCTCCTTCTGCTTCTCATTCTGCTTCTGAGTCTTCTGTTTTTTCTTCTTCTCCTGCTTCTGCTTCTTCTGCTTCTCCTGCTTCTCGTGCTGCTTCTCCTTCTGCTTCTCTTTCTGCTTCTGCTTATCCTTTTGCTTCTCCTACTCCTACTCCTTCTCTTTTGCCTTCTCCTTCTTCTTCTTCTTCTGCTTCTACTGCTTCTGCTTCTGTTTATTCTACTATTTCTGTTTCTTCTGCTTCTGCTTCAGATTGTGCTTCTTCTGTTTCTCCTTCTGCTTCAGATTCTGCTTCTGCTTCTTCGGCTTCTTCTGTTTCTTCTGCTTCTGCTTCTCCTGCTTCTTCTGCTTCTCCTGCTTCTCTTTCTGCTTCTCCTTCTTCTTCTGCTTCTCCTTCTGCTTCTGCTTCTGCTCTTCTCCTTCTTCTGTTTCTTTAGCTCCTGTTTCTTCTGCTGCTTCTTCTTCTGTTTCTTCTGATTCTACTTCTGCTTCTCCTTCTTCTCCTTCTCTTTCTGCTTCTACTTCTACTTCTTCTGATTCTCCTGCTTCTCCTTCTTGTTCTCCTTCTGTTTCTGCTTCTCTTTCTGCTTCTGCTTCTCCTTCTGCTGCTCCTTCTCCTTCTGCTTCTCCCTCTGATTCTGCTTCTTATGCTTATTCTTTTTCTTATTCTTTTTCTTCTGCTTCTGCTTCTCCTGCTTCTGCTTCTTCTGCTTCTACTGCTTCCCCTTATGCTTCTCCTTCTCCTTCTCCTCCTTCTTCTTCTTCTTCTTCTTCTTCTTCTTCTTCTTCTTCTTCTTCTTCTTCTTCTTCTTCTTCTTCTTCTTCTTCTTCTTCTTCTTCTTCTTCTTCTTCTCTTTCTTTTGCTTCTGCTATTCCTGCTTCTTCTGCTTCTACTGCTTCTCTTTCTGCTTCTCCTTCTGCTTCTGCTTCTCCTTCTGCTTCTCCTAATGCTTCTGCTGCTCTTCCTTCTCCTTCTCCTACTTCTGCTTCTCCTTCTGCTTCTGCTTCTCCTTCTGTTTCTCCTTATATTTCTTTCTCTTTCTCGTTCTTCTGCTTCTACTTCTGCTTTTGCTTCTGCTACTTATGCTTCTTCTGTTTCTTTTGCTTCTGCTTCAGTTGCTTCTGTTTCTTAGCTTCTCCTGCTTCTGTTTCTGCTTCTTCTTCTTCTTCTCTTTCGGGTTCTCCTGCTTCTGCTTCTTGTGCTTCTCCTGCTTCTCTTTCTGCTACTCATTCTGCTTCTGCTTCTCCTTCTGTTTCTGCTTCTCCTCCTTCTCCTTCTCCTTCTCATACTTCTGCTTCTTCTTCAGCTTCTGCTTCTTCTGCTTCTCCTGCTTCTCCTTCTGCATCTCCTTCTGCTTGTGCTTGTTCTTATGCTTCTTCTTCTGCTTCTGCTTCTCCTGCTTGTTTTGGTTCACCTTTTGCTTCTGCTTCTACTGCTTTTCCTGCTTCTCCTTAGGCTTCTCCCTCTGCCTCTGCTTCTGCTTCTCCTTCTGTTTCTCCTTCTCCTTCTCGTTTTTCTGCCTTTCCTTCTGCTTCTCCTTCTGCTTCTACATCTGCTCCTTCTCCCTCTGCTGCTGCTTCTCATGCTTCTTCTTTTTCTTCTGCTTCTGCTTCTCCTGCTTCTGCTTCTTCTGCTTCTCCTGCTTCTCTTTCTGCTTCTCCTGCTGCTTGTCCTTCTGCTCCTCCTTCTCCTTCTTCTACTTCTCCTTCTGCTTCTACTTCTGCTTCTTCTTCTTCTCCTTCTACTTCTCCTGCTTCTCCTTCTTCTTTTGCTTCTTCTTCTCCTTTTGCTTCTTCTTCTTCTTCTTCTTCTTCTCCTTCTTCTTCTTCTTCTTCTTCTTCTTCTTCTTCTTCTTCTTCTTCTTCTTCTTCTTCTTCTTCTTCTTCTTCTTCTGTTTCTGCTTCTCCTGCTTCTGCATTTGTGCTTCTCCTGCTTCTCTTTCTTCTTCCCATTCTTCTGCTTCTCCTTCTGCTTCTCCTATTGCTTCTGCTGCCCTTCCTTCTCCTTCTCCTACTTCTGCTTCTCCTTCTGCTTCTGCTTCTTCTGCTTCTCCTGCTTCTCCTTCTGCATCTTCTTCTGCTTCTGCTTCTCCTTCTGCTGCTTCTTCTGTTTCTGCTTCTCCTTCTCCTTCTTCTGCTTTTCCTTCTGATTCTCCTTCTGCTTCTCCTTCTCCTGCTCGTTCTTCTGCTTTTCCTACTGCTTTTCCTTCTGCTTCTGTTACAACGACTACTGCTTCTCCTTCTTTTGTTTCTTCTGCTTCTACTTCTGCTTTTGATTCTCTTTCTGCTTCTGCTTCTGCTTCTGCTTCTCATTCTGCTTCTCCAGATTCTGCTTCTTCTACTTCTCCTGCTTCAGGTTCTGCTTCTGCTTCTTCGGATTTTTATGCTTCTGCTTCTTCTGCTTCCCCTCCTTCTCTTTCTGCTTCTCCTTC
>NW_012288131.1:0-5184 GCF_000151885.1 Dipodomys ordii
TTCTGCTTCTTCTGCTTCTCCTGCTTCTCCTTCTGCATCTCCTTCTGCTTGTGCTTGTCCTTATGCTTCTTCTTCTGCCTCTGCTTCTCCTTCTCCTTCTTTTGCTTCTCCTTTTGCTTCTGCTTCTTCTGCTTTTCCTGCTTCTCCTTCTGCTTCTGCTTCTTCTGCTTCTCATTCTGCATCTTCTTCTCCTTCTGCTTCTCCTTCTTCTTCTGCTTCTCCTTCTGATTCTCCTTCTTCTTCTTCTGCTTTACCAGCTTCTCTTTCTGCTTCTCCTTCTGCTTCTCCTTCTGTTTCTCCTTCTCCTTCTTGTTCTTCTGCTTTTCCTTCTGCTTCTGCTACAACTGCTACTGCTTCTACTTCTTCTGTTTCTTCTGCTTCTCCTTCTGCTTTTGATTCTCTTTCTGCTTCTGCTTCTCCTTCTGCTTCTCATTCAGCTTCTCCAGATTCTGATTCTTCTGCTTCTCCTGCTTCTCCTTCTGCTTCAGGTTCTGCTTCTGCTTCTTCGGATTCTTATGCTTCTGCTTCTCCTGCTTCTGTTTCTTCTGCTTCCCCTCCTTCTCTTTCTGCTTCTCCTTCTGCTTCTGCTTCTTGTCCTTCTCCTGTTTCTTCTGCTTGTTCTTCTCCTGTTTCTGCATCTCCTGCTTCTCCTTCTGCTTTTCTTTCTGCTTCTCTTTCTGCTTCTCCTGCTGCTTTTCCTTCTCCTGCTCCTTCTTCTGCTTCTCTTTCTGCTTCTCCTTCTGTTTCTCCTTCTCCTTCTCGTTCTTCTGCTTTTCCTTCTGCTTCTCCTTCTGCTTCTACATCTTCTGCTACTGCCTCTGATTCTTCTGTTTCTTCTGCTTCTCCTTATGCTTCTCCTTCTGCTTTTGCCTCTCTTTCTGCTTCTGCTTCTCCTTCTGCTTCTCCAGATTCTGCTTCTTCTGCTTCTCCTGTATCTCCTTATGCTTCACGTTCTGCTTCTGTTTCTTCGGCTTCTTCTGCTTCTGCTTCTCCTGCTGCTGCTTCTTCTGCTGCTCCTGCTTCTATTTCTACTTTTCCTTCTGTTTCTGCTTCTCCTTCTGCTTCTTCTCCTTCTTATGTTTCTTCTGCTTCTGCTTCTCCTGCTTCTGCTTCTCCTGCTTCTCGTTGTGCTTCTCTTTCTGCTTCTCTTTCTGCTTCTCCTTCTCCTTCTCCTTCTCCTTCTTCTGCTTCTCCTTTTGCTTCTCCTTCTCCTTCTGCTTCAATTTCTCCTTCTGCTTCTCATTCTGCTTCTGCGTCTTCTGTTGCTTCTGCTTCTCTTGCTTCTGCTTCTCCTGCTTCTCCTACTTCTCGTGCTGCTTCTCCTTCTGCGTCTCTTTCTGCTTCTGCTTATCCTTTTTCTTCTCCTACTCCTAATCCTTCTCTTTCGCCTTCTCCTTCTTCTTCTTCTGCTTCTCCTGGTGCTTCTGCTTCTGCTTATTCTACTATTTCTGTTTCTTCTGCTTCTGCTTCAGATTGTGCTTCTTCTGTTTCTCCTTCTGCTTCAGATTCTGCTTCTGCTTCTTCGGCTTCTCCTGTTTCTTCTGCTTCTGCTTCTCCTGCTTCTTCTGGTTCTCCTGCTTCTCTTTCTGCTTCTCCTTCTGCTTCTGCTTCTCCTTCTGCTTCTGCTTCTGCTCTTCTCCTTCTTCTGTTTCTTTTGCTTCTGTTTCTTCTGCTTCTTCTGTTTCTTCTGATTCTACTTCTGCTTCTCCTTCTTCTCCTTCTCTTTCTGCTTCTTCTGATTCTCCTGCTTCTCCTTCTTGTTCTCCTTCTGTTTCTGCTTCTGCTTCTCCTTCTGCTGCTCCTTCTCCTTCTCCTTCTTCTGCTTCTCTCACTGCTTCTGCTTCTGCTTCTTTTGCTTATTCTTTTTCTTCTGCTTCAGCTTCTCCTGCTTCTGCTTCTTCTCCTTCTACTGCTTCTCCTTATACTTCTCCTTATGCTTCTCCTTATGCTTCTCCTTATGCTGCTGCTTCTTTTTCTTCTTCTTCTTCGTCTTCTTCTTCTTCTCTTTCTTCTGCTTCTGCTTTTCCTGCCTCTTCTGCTTCTACTGCTTCTCTTTCTGCTTCTTGTCCTTCTCCTGTTTCTTCTCCTTCTGCTTCTCCTGCTTCTTCTTCTTCTGCTTTTCCTGCTTCTCTTTCTGCTTCTCCTTCTGGTTCTGCTCCTTCTTCTTCTTCTGTTTCTTCTTCTTCTGCTTCTCTCGTTTCTGCTTCTTCTGCTTCTCTTGCTTCTCGTTCTGCTTCTCTTCGTCGGCTTCTCTTTCTATTTCTGCTTCTGCTTCTTCTGACTCTGATTCTTCTCCTTCTTCTTCTCCTTCTGCTTCTGCGTCTTCTGCATTTCCTGCTTCTCCTTCTGCATCTCCTTCTGCTTGTGCTTTTCCTTCTGCTTCTTCTTCTGCTCCGGCTTCTCCTTCTCCTTCTTCTGCTTCTCTGTCTGCTTCTGTTTCTTCTGCTTTTCCTGCTTCTCCTTCTGCTTCTCCTTCTATTTCTCCTTCTCGTTCTTCTGCTATTCCTTCTGCTTCTCTTTCTGCTTCTGCATCTTCAGCTTCTTCTGCTACTGATTCTGCTTCTTCTGTTTCTTCTGCTTCTCCTTCTGCTTTTGCTTCTCTTTCTGCTTCAATTTCTCCTTCTGCTTCTCATTCTGCTTCTGCGTCTTCTGTTTTTTCTTCTTCTCCTGCTTCTGCTTCTTCTGCTTCTCCTGCTTCTCGTGCTGCTTCTCCTTCTGCTTCTCTTTCTGCTTCTGCTTATCCTTTTGCTTCTCCTACTCCTACTCCTTCTCTTTTGCCTTCTCCTTCTTCTTCTTCTGCTTCTCCTGCTGCTTCTGCTTCTGCTTATTCTACTATTTCTGTTTCTTCTGCTTCTGCTTCAGATTGTGCTTCTTCTGTTTCTCCTTCTGCTTAAGATTCTGCTTCTGCTTCTTCGGCTTCTTCTGTTTCTTCTGCTTCTGCTTCTCCTGCTTCTTCTGCTTCTCCTGCTTCTCTTTCTGCTTCTCCTTCTTCTTCTGCTTCTCCTTCTGCTTCTGCTTCTGCTCTTCTCCTTCTTCTGTTTCTTTAGCTCCTGTTTCTTCTGCTGCTTCTTCTTCTGTTTCTTCTGATTCTACTTCTGCTTCTCCTGCTTCTCCTTCTCTTTCTGCTTCTACTTATACTTCTTCTGATTCTCCTGCTTCTCCTTCTTGTTCTCCTTCTGTTTCTGCTTCTCTTTCTGCTTCTGCGTCTCCTTCTGCTGCTCCTTCTCCTTCTGCTTCTCCCTCTGATTCTGCTTCTTATGATTATTCTTTTTCTTCTGCTTCTGCTTCTCCTGCTTCTGCTTCTTCTGCTTCTACTGCTTCTCCTTATGCTTCTCCTTCTCCTTCTCCTTCTCCTTCTTCTTCTTCTTCTTCTTCTTCTTCTTCTTCTTCTTCTTCTTCTTCTTCTTCTTCTTCTTCTTCTTCTTCTTCTTCTTCTTCTTCTTCTCTTTCTTTTGCTTCTGCTATTCCTGCTTCTTCTGCTTCTACTGCTTCTCTTTCTGCTTCTCCTTCTGCTTCTGCTTCTCCTTCTGCTTCTCCTATTGCTTCTGCTGCTCTTCCTTCTCCTTCTCCTACTTCTGCTTCTCCTTCTGCTTCTGCTTCTCCTTCTGCTTCTCCTTATATTTCTCTTTCTTTTTCTCGTTCTTCTGCTTCTACTTCTGCTTTTGCTTCTGCTACTTATGCTTCTTCTGTTTCTTTTGCTTCTGCTTCAGTTGCTTCTGTTTCTTAGCTTCTCCTGCTTCTGTTTCTGCTTCTTCTTCTTTTTCTCTTTCGGGTTCTCCTGCTTCTGCTTCTTGTGCTTCTCCTGCTTCTCTTTCTGCTACTCATTCTGCTTCTGCTTCTCCTTCTGTTTCTGCTTCTCCTCCTTCTCCTTCTCCTTCTCATACTTCTGCTTCTTCTTCAGCTTCTGCTTCTACTGCTTCTCCTGCTTCTCCTTCTGCATCTCCTTCTGCTTGTGCTTGTTCTTATGCTTCTTCTTCTGCTTCTGCTTCTCCTGCTTGTTTTGGTTCACCTTTTGCTTCTGCTTCTACTGCTTTTCCTGCTTCTCCTTAGGCTTCTCCCTCTGCCTCTGCTTCTGCTTCTCCTTCTGTTTCTCCTTCTCCTTCTCGTTTTTCTGCCTTTCCTTCTGCTTCTCCTTCTGCTTCTACATCTGCTCCTTCTCCCTCTGCTGCTGCTTCTCATGCTTCTTCTTTTTCTTCTGCTTCTGCTTCTCCTGCTTCTGCTTCTTCTGCTTCTCCTGCTTCTCTTTCTGCTTCTCCTGCTGCTTGTCCTTCTGCTCCTCCTTCTCCTTCTTCTACTTCTCCTTCTGCTTCTACTTCTGCTTCTTCTTCTTCTCCTTCTACTTCTCCTGCTTCTCCTTCTTCTTTTGCTTCTGCTTCTCCTTTTGCTTCTTCTTCTTCTTCTTCTTCTTCTCCTTCTTCTCCTTCTTCTTCTTCTTCTTCTTCTTCTTCTTCTTCTTCTTCTTCTTCTTCTTCTTCTTCTTCTTCTTCTTCTTCTTCTTCTTCTTCTTCTTCTTCTTCTGTATCTTCTGTTTCTGCTTCTCCTGCTTCTGCATTTGTGCTTCTCCTGCTTCTCTTTCTTCTTCCCATTCTTCTGCTTCTCCTTCTGCTTCTCCTATTGCTTCTGCTGCCCTTCCTTCTCCTTCTTCTTCTTCTGCTTCTCCTTCTGCTTCTGTTTCTTCTGCTTCTCCTGCTTCTCCTTCTGCATCTTCTTCTGCTTCTGCTTCTCCTTCTGCTGCTTCTTCTGTTTCTGCTCCTCCTTCTCCTTCTTCTGCTTTTCCTTCTGCTTCTACTTCTGCTTCTCCTTCTCCTTCTCGTTCTTCTGCTTTTCCTACTGTTTTTCCTTCTGCTTCTGTTACAACGACTTCTGCTTCTGCTTCTTTTGTTTCTTCTGCTTCTACTTCTGCTTTTGATTCTCTTTCTGCTTCTGCTTCTCCTTTTGCTTCCCATTCTGCTTCTCCAGATTCTGCTTCTTCTACTTCTCCTGCTTCAGGTTCTGCTTCTGCTTCTTCGGATTCTTATGATTCTGCTTCTTCTGCTTCCCCTCCTTCTCTTTCTGCTTCTCCTCCTGTTTCTGCTTCTCTTTCTGCTTCTCATTCTGCTTCTCCTTCTGCTACTTCTCCTTCTTCTGTTTCTTCTTCTTCTGCTTCTCCTGCTTCTCGCTCTGCTTCTCTTCGTCTGCTTCTGA
>NW_012288132.1:0-4354 GCF_000151885.1 Dipodomys ordii
TTGAGAAAGAGTAAGACTTTATAATAATTGAAAGTAAAGCCCATTTATTTGACTTAGAAACCTTGTCATAGTCAGAATTGAGAGCAGATAAAGTAATGACGATCAATGTGGCATTCCAGGAGGAGACAGAAAATATAGATGCCAGTGTGTGGCATTCATTCATTTTAATGAATATCAAAAAGTCTCTTCAGGTTTTTAAGAGAATATATTAAATTTTAAATATATTTGAAAGTAAAAAGATTGATAGTTATCATTAGCTTGCTATAAGTCCTACAAGACATTCTTTACTTAAATTAATTTAGTTGTCACACACTTAAATCATTGCCATAATTAATACCAAACTTATGCAAGAAGATGAACAGAAAAGGCTCTGATGAACCATTCCCAGGAAGTATTCTCAACTGGGCAAAACAAATAGTATTTCTGAGCACCAACACTTAGATGTTCATAAGATGTCCATAATTCTTACCACAGATTAAACAAGAATAGTGGTATCCTTATGGCAAATGTTCCATTTATTTATATATAAATTCAGTTCTTTGTCTTACAACAAACTACCCTGCTATGTGTGTAAAGGATACAAAGATAAATCAAAGAACCAGTCAAGTGATGGTATGAAAATGAAAAAGGTTTAAAGGTACAAAATATGGTAATTATTCCCCATAAACAGGAAAATTAGCCATTGGCAAGATTATTTGTGAGAGGTACAGTGCACAGACACTACTTTGGAAGCCAAATTAATAAATAAGACAATTGCATTTTTCTTAGTGATCAACTATTTAGTATCCTTGATTAGCTTAAAAGACAGGAAATTTAATCTGTAAATAAGTCTTCAAAATTTGTTACTGAATCAAAGCACTAACACAGATCATCTGATAATTATTCCAGTTGTATATACAAAGATGATCTTCAAGTCTTTCAACAATTTCACTATTTACAAGGAATTCTCTTCATCTATGAAGACACACATACATGGCACATAGAGAGATGGAAAATATAGTATATGAAAACAGAAACCAAAAGAGAAAAGCTGTAGCTGGAGTTATATCAGATTTAATAAGCTTCAATTCTAACACTAAAAAGAGACAAAGAATGTACTATATAATAAGATGAGGTAGTCTATTCAACATAAAGGGTATAATCATAAATATGTATGAACCCCATATTGAAGCACCCTAATATACAAGCAAATATTAGCTCTAAAAAGATCAAAATAGTTTGTTTACATATGTGAAATAGAATAATAAAACTTACTGAAATTGATTTAGAAGGGGAAGTGGAAAAGAATAAGTGTTGGAGGAAGTGAGTTTGATTGGGATAGAGTGTACACATGAATGAGAATGTGTGCACAGACTCCCTTTTGTAACCAATGTAGGTTACTAAATAAGAGACAGACAAAGAACAAAAGAGAGAGAGTCCAATACAAAATGGTAGACAGGACAACCAAACAGAAAACTCAATGAAGAAGAAACTTAAGAATTAAAACATAATGGAACATTCCTCAATACAATAAAGGCTGTATATGACAAACCTACAGCCAGCATTATACTCAATGGTGAAAAACTAAAGCCATTTCCTCTTAACTCAGGAACAAGACAAGGATGCCCACTCTCTCCACTCCTTTTCAATCTAGTATTAGAATGCCTAGCTACAGCAATAAGACAAGATGTAGACATAAAGGGGATCCAAATAGGGAAAGAAGAAATAAAACTCTCCCTCTTTGCAGATGACATGATCTTGTATTTAAAGAATCCCATAGACTCCACTCCCAAATTACTCAAGCTGATTCAAAACTTTGGCAAAGTAGCAGGATATAAAATTAACCCCCAAAAAACAACGGCTTTTCTGTATGCCAATAATGAGAAAAGTGTGGCTGAAATTAGGAAAGAAACTCCATTTGTAATAGCCCCACAAAAAATAAAATACCTAGGAATTAACTTAACTAAAGAAGTGAAGGACCTCTATGATGAAAACTTTAAAATCTTGAAAAAGGAAATCAACACAGAACTTAAAAAATGGCAAAGCCTCCCATGCTCCTGGATTGGAAAGATTAACATCGTGAAAATGGCAATATTTCCCAAGGCTATCTACAAATTCAACGCAATACCTATCAAAATTCCAACCTCATTCTTCAAGGAAATAGAAAGAGGCAATCCAAAAATTCATATGGAACAATAAAAGACCCCGAATAGCAAAAACACTCCTCAACGGAAAGAACACTGCTGGAGGAATATCAATACCAAATTTCAAACTCTACTACAAAGCCATAGTAATCAAAACAGCTTGGTACTGGCATAAGAACAGACCTCAGGACCAATGGAATAGAATTGAAAACCCAGAAATGAACCTACAGACCTATAGCCATCTAATCTTCGATAAGGGAGCTAAAACAATAGAATGGAAGAAAGACAGCCTCTTCAGTAAATGGTGCTGGCAAAATTGGTTAACTACATGTAGAAAACTAAAGCTAGATCCTTATATATCACCCTGCACCAGAATCAACTCCAAATGGATCAAAGACCTTGAAGTCAAAGCAGACACTCTGAAAACATTACAGCATGGAATAGGAGAAACCCTAGGTCTCCTTGGCTCAGGCTGAAATTTTTTGAATAGAGACCCGGAAACACAACAAATCAAAGAAAGGTTGGACAAATGGGATTGCATAAAGTTGCAGAGCTTCTGCAGGGCAAATGACATAGCTAGCAAGATCAATAGAAAGCCCACAGATTGGGAGAAGATCTTTACTAGCCATACAACGGACAAGGGTCTCATATCTAAAATATACTTGGAACTCAAAAAATTAAACCCCCCAACAACAAATCCCCAAAGAAACAACTGCCCAATAAATAAGTGGGCGAAAGACTTAAAGAGAAACTTCTCTGAAGAAGAAAGAAGGATGGTCAATAGACACATGAAGAAATGTTCAACATCCCTAGCCATCAAAGAAATGCAAATCAAAACAACATTGAGATATCACCTCACCCCAGAAAGAACGGCAAAAATCAAGAACTCTAATAACAACAGATGCTGGAGGGGATGTGGACAGAAAGGAACCTTACTTCATTGTTGGTGGGAATGTAAACTTGTCCAACCACTTTGGAAAGCAGTATGGAGGTTCCTCAAAAGACTCCACATAGAACTCCCCTATGACCCAGCAATCCCACTTTTGGGCATTTACCCAAATGCTTACAAACAAGACCACACTAAAGCTACCACCACAACTATGTTTATTGCAGCATTATTTACCATAGCTAAGATATGGAATCAACCCAGATGCCCCTCAGTAGATGAATGGATCAAGAAAATGTGGTATATATACACAATGGAATTCTATGCCTCCATCAGAAAGAATGACATTGCCCCATTTGTTAGGAAATGGCAAAACTTGGAAAAAATTATATTAAGTGAAGTAAGCCCGGCCCAAAGAAACAGGTCCCATGGTTTCCCTTATTTGCAATATCTAGTATATGTATGAGTCAAGCGGAAAAGGTCAGATAATGTGATGTCAGGAAAATGAACCCTTAGATATGTATTTTATTGTTTTTTTTCTTTCATGCATGTGTTTCTAACGCATGTATAAGATTATCTCTTTGTTGCTTTGTATGTCCCTCCTTCACAGTATAACCCCTGCTTTCACTATATTTGATGTCAGTATAACTTGTGGAGGATATGGGGAAAAACCAGTTGTTTAAGGATACAGGTGGACCTGATGCAACAACGAGAATTATAAGTTGTCATGTCCAAAACGAGCTTTACAACGTCGGTCCGGGGGGGGGGAAGGGGGGGAAGGAGAAGGGTTGGGATTGGGGGGGAGGGGGGAGTCTGGGAAGGGATGTGAAGGGTAAACCAAAGGAGGAGGCTGCAATGCTTGGTAAGAAATGTACGCATTACCCTGCCCATGTAATTGTAACCCCTCTGTACAGTATGTTCACAAATAATAAATAAATAAATAAATAAAAAATAAATAAAATTAAATTTAAAAAAAAGCTGAGAGTTTCTGAATTGAGTAATTGATATCTGAATTAAGTATGCACACAATAATGGATAAAGTTTAATAATTGAAGGCCTGTATATACCTCCAGATGAACAGAACAGCAATTAAGTAAAGCAAAAAAAAAAGGAACAAAAGGGAAAAGAAGAAAGAGAATTAAAAAGAAAAAAAAGCCAAACAAACCTAAAATAAAAATGATGAAAAATAGAACACTTTTTTAAAAAAATTAAAATATTAGATAGAAAAAAGAGTTATTTGATATTTTTTTAGTGTGGGGGGGAAATCTTGTGTCTCCCCTTTGTCCAAAACCAGTCTCTTGGTGTAGTCTGTTTTGCTTGTAGTGTTTGGTTTTCCTGTGGCTCG
>NW_012288133.1:0-2054 GCF_000151885.1 Dipodomys ordii
AGAGGAAGAACCCCCGGGGCTCCGCGGCCGGGACGCAGGAACGGGGACGATTGACGGCCCCGCAGAGTCCCCGGCGCCCCGCGAACTCGGGTGGAGCCGCAGAGCGGTCTCCCCGCCTCGCAGATGCAGCCGCTCGATGCCAGCCCCGGCAGAGCCTGGATGCAGCCCGAGTCCCCCGCCGACCCCTCGGCCCCCGGCACTCACCGAGGCTCATCCCGACGGCTGCGCGGACGCGGCGTCCCCGGCGTCCCCGGCGCTGCCGCAGCCCGACGCCGGGCCCGCGGGTGCGGCGCCCGCGCGGTGCAGCGCGCGCCGGTCCGCTCGCTCGGCGCCCGCCCTGCCTGCAGCGGCGCCGCAGCCTCGGGCGAGAGGCCCCGCCCCGCCGGCCCCACCCCGCCCTCCGGCCCCGCCCTCCGGCCCCGCCCCGCCCGCGCGGTGCACCCTGGGACGTGTAGGCGCCGCCTCGCCGCCGCGGGACGCGCGGACCACAAGTCTCGGCGGGCCGCGCGCGCGCGCAGGCGCAGGCCGGAGACGCCCGCCGCAGCCTCCCGGGCGCCGCCAGGGCTCTGCAGAGCTGTCACCGCGGCGCGGGGCGCCGGGAGGGCGGCGCGTGGGGAAGCGAGGTCGCGGAGGCTGTCTGGAGCCACGGAAGGCCTTCGGCCAGAGGGGGCACCGCGGCGGGGCGCGGACCACATGCGCCGACCCCCTCCCCGCCCCACGATCACGCTAGGCCCGCGCAGCTCGCGGACTCCGAGGCCGGGCTGGCGTGGCCCCGCCGGCGGGCGGCTTGTGCGGGGCGGGGCGCGGGGAGGCGCGTGGCGGGGCGCACGGAGGCGCGGTCCTCCCTGCGCCCTCCCGGGCCGCGGTGACCAGCCCCTCCCGCCATGGACGTCAGGCTGCGGGGCGGGCCGTGGATCCGGTGGCGGGAGGGCGATTCTACGCCGAGGCTCCCACGACCACAGGTGGGGAGACGGCGCCGCGGGCCGGGCGGGGAGCGCCCGTCACCCCGCCCTGCGTGCAGAGCCCCGACCGACCCACCCTCAAGGCCTGGAGATGCTGCCTGGAAACGAAGGCGGGACACCGGGAGTTCAGACTCCCTGGGCCGTCCCCATCTCCCTCCCGTAGGCCGGAGCCCCGCCGCGCACGAGGCCGGCGCAGGCGCGCTGGTCCTGGGATGGAGGGCCAGGTGTGCCCTCTCCATCGCTCCTCCACCCTGTGGGCGGCAGGGCTCTGGCGGTGGAAGGCCTGAGCCAAGGGCCGGGAGCACCGCGCGGGAGCCCAGGGGGCGGCCGGGGGCCAGCCTGCTTCTGCCTCCACCTTCATCCTCAGTCCCTGGCTGTCAGGACAGGTCTGCGTGGGGTGACCTCAGGCTGGAGTGCTGCCGGTGAGCTGAGACTGCATCATGTCCGCTGTTAGTACACCGTGGTCTCCATTCTCAGTGCCTAACCCAAGGACATAGCAGGCAGCCCACAACAAGAAAGGGAGAGTATTGTACCTGCAGGAAGCAGGCTGAGGGCCCCCTTAGAGAGCCGTCATCCACCTGGCCCCGCCCGCCAAGGCCCCGCCCGCCAAGGCCCCGCCCGCCAAGGCCCCGCCCGCCAAGGCCCCGCCCACCCAAGGCCCCGCCCACCCAAGGCCCCGCCCACCCAAGGCTGGAGCAGCAATTCCCCTACGCCCCTAAAAACTCCTAAGGCCCCTTGGGCCCTATGGTTTCCTCCTCCCAGACTTCGGAGCACCTTGTGGAGGCCGCCGTCCCCTCTCAGCAGAATCCTTGTGAGTAGGGGTGGCTGTGCTGTGGGCTGCCCAAATGTGTGTGTGTGTGGGGGGGGAGGCTCACTGCAGTTCTCAATCTGGAAAGATCCCTGAAAAGTCTCCTTGTGAGGACAGAAATTGGGGCCCACAGAGGTCCCAAAGTCAGCCAGCAAGTTGGTGGCATCCAGGGAGCCGCTGACCCACACCTTGTCCCGCCCTGGGCTGCCCCAGTCTGGGTGGACCTCAGAGGCATTTGACTTGAGGCCAATCAGCTGATTTGAGTGGATTGAAACAGACCTTGA
>NW_012288134.1:0-1730 GCF_000151885.1 Dipodomys ordii
TGTATCCGCAGCTGGGTCCCACTGTGTCCCCCGCTGTGTCCCTGCTGTGTCCTCCTGTGTCCCGCTGTGTCCTCTCTGTGTCCTTCTGTATCCCGCTGTGTCCCCGCTGTGTCCCGCTGTGTCCCCGCTGTGTAACGCTGTGTCCCCCTTTGTGTCCCGCTGTGTCCCCCGCTGTGTCCCTGCTGTGTCCCTTTGTGTCCCTTTGTGTCCCGCTGTGTACCCCGCAGTGTCCTGCTTTGTCGCCAGATGTGTCCCTCTGTGTCCCGCTGTGTCCCCACTGTGTCCCCCGCTGTGTCCTGCTCTTTCAGGCTCTGTCCCGCTGTGTCCTCGCTGGGTCCCCAGCTGGGTCCCGCTGTGTCCCCATGTGTCACGCTGTGTCCTCGCTGTGTATCCCTCTGTGTCCCGCTGTGACCTTGCTGTGTCCCCCACTGTGTGCCCTCTGTGACCCGATGTGTCTCTGCTGTATCCCCCGCTATGTCACGCTGTGTCCTGCTGTGTCCCCGGTTGTGACCCCCGCTGTGTCACGCTCTTTCCCGCTGTGTCCCGTTGTGTCCTTGCTGTGTCCCCATTTGTGTCCCGCTGTGTCCTCTCTGTGTCCCCCGCTGTGTCCCGCTGTGTCCCCATATGTCACACTGTGTCCTCTCTGTGTATCCCTCTGTGTCCCGCTGTGTCCTCGCTGTGTCCCACACTGTGTCCCCGCTGTGACCCGCTGTGTCCCTGCTGTGTCCCTGCTGTGTTCCACTGTGTCCCGCTGTGTCCCCGATGTCCCCCGCTGTGTCCCTTTGTGTCCCCGCTGTCTGCATGTGTGTCCCCGCTGTCCCCCGCTGTGTCCCCCGCTGTGTTCCGCTGTGTCCTCGCTGTGTCCCCCGCTGTGTCCCGCTGTGTCCCCCGCTGTGTCCCCCACTGTGTCCCAATTGTGTTCCCGCTGTTCGCCGGTGTGTCACCGCTGTTTCTTGCTGTCCCCCGCTATGTCCTCCGCTGTGTCCCGCTGTGTCCTCGCTGTGTCTCACTGTGTCCCCGCTTTGTCTCCGCTGTGTCCCCCGCTGTGTCCCGCTGTGTCCCACCGTGTCCCTCGCTGTGTCCCCGCTGTGTCCCCGCTGTTTCCTGCTGTGTCCCCGCTGTGTCCCACTGTGTCCCGCTGTGTCCCCGCTGTGTCCCGATGTGTACCGCTCTGTCTGCCTCGGTGTACCCCACTGTGTCCTGTTGTGTCCCCCGCTGTGTCCTGCTGTGTCTTCGCTGTGTCCCACGGTTTTTCCCGCTGTTTCCCCCGCTGTGTCACCCACTGTGTCCTTTGATGTGTCCCCAGCTGAGTCCCGCTGTGTCCCCCACTGTGTCCCCCGCTGTGTCCCCACTGTGTCCCGATGTGTACCACTGTGTCTGCCTCTGCGTACCCCGCTGTGTCCTGTTGTGTCCCCTGCTGTGTCCTGCTGTGTCTCGCTGTGTGCCTCTGTGTCCACGCTGTGTTCCGCTCTGTCCCAGGCTGTGTCCCGCTGTGTCCCCCGCTGTGTTACGCAGTGTCACTGCTGTGTCCCGCTGTGTCCCCGCTGTGTCCCCGCTGTGTCCCCGCTGTGTCCCCCGCTGTGTCCCCGCTGTGTCCCACTCTGTCCCCACTGTGTCCCGCTTTTTCCCGCTGTATCCCCCGCTGTATCCCGCTGTGTCCCCTGTTGTGTCTGGTTGTGTTTCCCGCTCTGTCCCGGCTGTGTCCTGCTGTGTAACCCCTGTGTCCCGCT
>NW_012288135.1:0-4063 GCF_000151885.1 Dipodomys ordii
GCTGTCCCCCGCTGTGTCCCCTCTGTGTCCCGCTGTGTCCCGCTGTGTCCTCGCTGTGTCCCCGATGTTTCCCACTGTGTCCTACTGTGTCCGGCTGTGTCCCAGCTGTCCCCCGCTGTGTCCTCTGCTGTGTCCCCGCTGTGTCCAGCTCTGTCCCGTTTTGTCCCGCTGTGTCCCGATGTGTCCCAGCTTTGTCCCCCGCTTTGTCCCCGCTGTTTCCCGCTGTGTCCCGCTGTGTCCCCCGCTGTGTCCCGCTGTGTCCCCTGCTGTGTCCCCCACTGTGTCCCGCTGTGTCCCATTGTGACCTTGCTGTGTCCCCGCTGTGTCCTGCTGTGTCCCTCTGTGTCCCCACTGTCCCCAGCTGTGTCCCCTCTTGTGTCCCCCGCTGTGTCCCGCTGTGTCCCCGCTGGGTCCCCGCTGCGCCCTGCTGGGTCCCGCTGGGTCCCCGCTGTGTCCCCGCTGAGTCCCGCTGTGTCCCTGGTGTGTCCTCACTGTGTAACCGCTAAGTCACTCTGTGTCCCCGCTGTGTCCCACTGTGTCCCCCGCTGTTTCCCCGCTGTGTCCCCGATGTGTCCTCCTGTGTCCCGCTGTGTCCTCACTGTGTCCTTCTGTATCCCGCTGTGTCCCCCGCTGTGTCCCCCACTATTTCCCCGCTGTGACTTTCTGTGTCCATGCTGTGTCCCCATGTGTCACGATGTGTCCTCTCTGTGTATCCCTCTGTGTCCCGCTGTGTCCTCGCTGTTGACCCGCTGTGTCCCAGCTGTGTCCCCCGCTGTGTCCCACTGTGTCCATGCTGTGTCCTGCTCTGTCCCCCGCTGTATCCCGCTGTGTCCCCCGCTGTGTTCCGCTGTGTCTCTGCTGTGTCCCTGTGTGTCGCCGCTGTGTCTCTGGTGTGTCTTTCTTTGTCCCCGCTGTGTCCCCGCTCTGTCCTCGCTGTGACCCCCGCTGTGTCCCAGTGTGTCCCCCGCTGTGTCCCGCTGTGTACCCCTCTGTCCCCGCTTTGTCCTCGCTGTGTCCTTCTGTATCCCGCTGTGTCCCCCGCTGTGTCCCCCACTATTTCCCCGCTGTGAAACGCTGTGTCCCGCTGTGTCCCTGCTGTGTCCTCGCTGTGTCCCCCGCTGTGTCCCCGCTGTGTCATCCTGTGTCCCGCATTGTCCTCGCTGTGTCCTTCTGTATCCCGCTGTGTCCCCCGCTGTGTACTCCACTATTTCCCCGCTGTGTCCAGCTGTGTCCCCCGCTGTGTTCCCCGCTGTCTCCCGCTGTGTCCCGATATGTCCCACTCTTCCGCTACTGTGTCCCCCACTGTGTCCCTTTGCGTACCCCACTGTGTCCCGCTGTGTCACCCGCTGTGTCCCCCGCTGTGTCCTCCGCTGTGACCCGCTGTGTCCCGGCTGTGTCCCCGGTGTGTCCCCGCTGTGTCCCGCTGTGTCCCCGCTGTCCCCCGCTGTGTCCCGCTGTGTCCTTTCTGTCCCCAGGGGTGTCCCCGCTGTCCCCCGCTGTATCCCCCTCTGTGTTCCGCTGTGTCCCGTGTTGTCCCTCTGTGTCCCGCTGTGTCCCCCCTGTGTCCCTGCTGTGTCCTCGCTGTGTCCCCAACTGTGTCTCGCTGGGTCCCCCCTGAGTCCCCGCTGTGTCCCCCGCTGTGTCCCGGTGTTTCCCCGCTGTCCCCAGCTGTGTCACCGCTGTCACCCGCTGTGTCCCCCGCGGTGTCCCCTGCTGTGTCCCTCACTGTGTCCCCGCTGTGTCCTGCTCTGTCCCCACTGTGTCCCGCTGTGTCCCGCTGTGTCCCCCGCTGTGTCCCCGCTGTGTCCCCGCTGTGTCCCCGCTGGGTCCCGCTGGGTCCCGCTGTGTCCCCGCTGTGTCCACGCTGTGTCCCTGGTGTGTCCTCGCTGTGTAATCTCTATGGCCCTCTGTGTCCCCGCTGTGTCCCACTGTGTCCCCCGCTGTGTCCCCGCTGTGTCCTCCTGTGTCCCGCTGTGTCCTCGCTGTGTCCTTCTGTAACCCGCTGTGTCCCCCGCTGTGCCCCCCACGATTTCCCCGCTGTGACCCGCTGTGTCCATGCTGTGTCCCCCGCTGTGTCCCGCTGTGTCCCGCTGTGTTCCCCGCTGTGTCACGCTGTGTCCCGCTTTGTCCCGCTGTGTGCATGCTCTCCACCGCTGTGTCCTGCTGTGTCCCCGCTGTGGCCCGCTGTGTCCTGCTGTGTCCGCTTCTATGTCCCACGCTGTGTCCCGCTGTGTCCCGCTGTGTCCCAGCTGGGTCCCGCTGTGTCCCGCTGTGTCCACGCTGTGTCCACGCTGTGTCCCGCTGTGTCCCTTGTGTGTCCTCGCTGTGTAATCTCTATGTCCCTCTGTGTCCCCGCTGTGTCCCGCAGTGTCCCCTTATGTCCCCGCTGTGTCCTCGCTGTGTCCTTCTGTATCCCGCTGTGTCCCCCGCTGTGTCCCCCACTATTTCCCCGCTGTGAAACGCTGTGTCCCGCAGTGTCCCTGCTGTGTCCTCGCTGTATCCCCAGCTGTGTCCCACTGTGTCCCCCGCTGTGTCCCCGCTGTGTCCCCGCTGTGTCCTCCTGTGTCCCGTTGTGTACTCGCTGTGTCCTTCTGTATCCCGCTGTGTCCCCCGATGGGTCCCCCACTATTTCCCCGCTGTGACCCGCTGTGTCCATGCTATGTCCCCCGCTGGGTCCCGCTGTGTCCCGCTGTGTTCCTGGCTGTGTTCCCTGCTGTGTAACGCTGTGTCCTCGCTGTGTCCCGGCTGTGTCCCGATCTGTCCCGCTGTGTCCCGCTTTGTCCGCCTCTGTGTCCGCCTCTGTGTCCCCCGCTGTGTCCTGCTTTGTCCCCGCTGTGTCCCCGCTGTGTCCCGCTGTGTCCTGCTGTGTCCCCGCTGTGTCCCCGCTGTGTCCCTCTGTGTCCCTGGTGTGTCCTCGCTGTGTAACTGCTATGTCTCTCTGTCCCCGCTGTGTCCCAATGTGTCCCACAGTGTCCCCCTATGTCCCCTCTGTATCCTCGCTGTATCCCCTGCTGTGTCCCACTGTGTCCCCTGCTGTGTCCCCGCTGTGTCCCCGCTGTGTCCTAGCTGTGTCCCGCTGTGTCCCCGTTGTTCCCCGGTTTCTCCCCACTGTCCCCCGCTGTGTCCCTCGCTGTTTACCTCTGTGTCCCGCTCTGTCCTCGCTTTGTCCCCGCTATGTCCCGCTGTGTCCCTGCTGTGTCCGTGTTGTGTTCCACTCTCTCCCGCTGTGTGCAGCTCTGTGTTCTCCGCTGTGTCCCCCGCTGTGTCCTGCTGTGTCCCGGTGTGTCCCGCTGTGTCCCCCGCTGTGTCCCGCTGTTTCCCACTGTGCCCCTGCTGTGTCCCCGCTGTGTCCCGCTGTGTACCCCGCTGTGTCCCACTGTGTCCCCCGCTGTGTCCCTGCTGTGTACCGCTGTGTCCCGCTGTGTACCCTGCAGTGTCCTGCTGTGTCCCCCGATCTGTCCCGCTGTGTCCACACTGTGTCCCGCTGTGTCCCCGCTGTTTCCCCTGCTGTGTCCCGCTGTGTCCCTGGCTGTGTCCCCTGCCGTGTCCCGCTCTTTCCCGCTGTGTCCCGCTGTGTCCTTGCTGTGTCCCCATTTGTGTCCCGCTGTGTCCTCACTGGGTCCCCCGCTGTGTCCCGCTGTGTCCCCATGTGTCACGCTGTGTCCTCGCTGGGTCCCCCGCTGTTTCCCCGCTCTGTCCCTGCTGTGTTCCACTCTCTCACGGTATGTGCGGCTCTGTGTCCCCTGCTGTGTCCCCCGCTGTGTCCCGCTGTGTCCCGCTGTGGCCTTGATGTGTCCCCTGCTGTGTCCCTCTGTGTCCGCTTTGTCATCGTTGTGTCACCTGCTATATCCCGCTGTGTTCCCCGCTCTGTCCGTTGTGTCAACGCTGTGTCCCGCTGTGTCCCCCACTATATCCTGCTCTGTCCCCCCGCTGTGACCCGCTGTGTCCCCGGCTGTATCCCCGATGAGACACAACAGTGTCCCCCGATGAGTCCTGGCGGTTCCCACTGTGCCCCTGCTGTGTCCCCACTGTGCACCGCTGTGACCCACACTGTGTCCCACTG
>NW_012288136.1:0-25127 GCF_000151885.1 Dipodomys ordii
TCATTGTGTCCCGCTGTGTCCCGCTGTGTCCCCCGCTATATCCTGCTCTGTCCCCCGCTGTGTCCCGCTGTGTCCCGGCTGTATCCCCGATGTGTCCCACTGTGTCCCCCACTGTGTCCTGCGGTTTCCCACTGTGCCCCTGCTGTGTCCCCGCTGTGTCCCGCTGTGTACCCCGCTGTGTCCCACTGTGTCCCGCTGTGTGCCCCCTTTGTTCCCCTCTGTGTCCTGCTGTGTCCCCTGCTGCGTCCCCGCTGTGTCCCGCTGTGTCCCCGCTGTGTAACGCTGTGTCCCCCTTTGTGTCCCACTGTTTCCCCCGCTGTGTCCCTGCTGTGTCCCGCTGTGTCCCGCTGTGTCCCGCTGTGTACCCCGCAGTGTCCTGCTGTGTCGCCCGATGTGTCCCGCTGTGTCCCGCTGTGTCCCCACTGTGTCCCGCTGTGTCCCCGCTGTGTCCCCTGCTGTGTCCCGCTGTGTCTCCGGCTGTGTCTCCCGCTGTGTCCTGCTCTTTCACGCTGTGTCCTGCTGTGTCCTTGCTGTGTCCCCATTTGTGTCCCTCTGTGTCCTCGCTGGGTCCCCCGCTGGGTCCCGCTGGGTCCCCATGTATCCCGCTGTATCCTCGCTGTGTATCCCTCTGTGTCCCGCTGTGTCCTTGCTATGTCCCCCACTGTGTCCCCGCTGTGACCTGATGTGTCCCTGCTGTGTCCCACGCTGTGTCCCGCTGTGTCCCCCGCTGTGTCCTGCTCTTTCCCGCTGTGTCCCGCTGTGTCCTTGTTGTGTCCGCATTTGTGTCACTCTGTGTCCTCTCTATGTCCCCGCTGTGTCCTGTTGTGTCCCCATGTGTCACGCTGTGTCCTCTCTGTGTATCCCTCTGTGTCCCACTGTGTCCTCGCTGTGTCCCACACTGTGTCCCCGCTGTGACTGGCTGTATCCCTGCTGTGTCCCTGCTGTGTTGCACTGTGTCCCGCTGTGTCCTGCTGTGTCCGCTTCTGTGTCTCCCGCTCTGTCCCGCTGTGTCCCCGCTGTGTCCCCTGCTGTGTCTCGCTGTGTCCACTGTGTCCCGCTGTGTCCCTGCTGTGTCCCCTGTTGTGTCCCGCTGGGTCCCCGGCTGTGTCCCCGGCTGTGTCCCGCTCTTTCCCGCTGTGTCCCGCTGTGTCCTTACTGTGTCCCCATTTGTGTCCCGCTGTGTAGTCTCTGTGTCCCCCACTGTGTCCCGCTGTGTCCCCATGTGTCACGCTGTGTCCTCTCTGTGTATCCCTCTGTGTCCTGCTGTGTCCTCGCTGTGTCCCCCACTGTGTCCAGGCTGTGACCCACGGTTTCCCTGCTGTGTCCCCGATGTGTCCCGCTGTGTCCCGCTGTGTCCCCGATGTCCACCGCTGTGTCCCCTTGTGTCCCCGCTGTCCGAATGTGTGTCCCCGCTGTCCCCCGCTGTGTCCCTGCTGTGTCCCGCTGTGTCCTCGCTGTGTCCCCAGGTGTGTCCCGCTGTGTCCCCCGCTGTGTCCCCCACTGTGTCCCGCTGTGTCCCCTGCTGTGTCCCACTGTGTCCCGCTGTGTCCCCGCTGTCCACCGGTGTGTCACCGCTGTCCCCCGCTCTATCCCTCCCTGTGTCCCACTGTGTCCTCGCTGTGTCTCACTGTGTCCCTGCTGTGTC
This sequence comes from Dipodomys ordii, assembly GCF_000151885.1. NCBI lineage: Eukaryota > Metazoa > Chordata > Mammalia > Rodentia > Heteromyidae > Dipodomys > Dipodomys ordii. The sequence continues at coordinate 1,646 of NW_012288136.1, forward strand.
TCCGCTGTGTCCCGCTGTGTCCCTGGTGTGTCTTCGCTGTGTAACCGCTGAGTCCCTCTGTGTCCCCGCTGTGTCCCACTGTGTCCCCCGCTGTCACCGCTGTGTCCCCACTGTGTCCTCCTGTGTCCCGCTGTGTCCTCGCTGTGTCCTTCTATATCCCGCTGTATCCCCCGCTGTGTCCCCCACTATTTCCCCGCTGTGACCCGCTGTGTCCATGCTGTGTCCTCCGCTGTGTCCCGCTGTGTCCCGCTGTGTGTCCTGCTGTGTTCCCCGCTGTGTCCCGCTGTGTCCCGCTGTGTCCCGCTGTGTCCCGCTGTGTGTCTGCTCTCCCCCGGTGTGTCCCCCGCTGTGTCCCGCTGAGTCCTGCTGTGTCCCCGCCGTGTACCGATGTGTACCACTGTATCTGCCTCTGTGTACACCGCTGTGTCCTGCTGTGTCCCCCGCTGTGTCCTGCTGTGTCCTCGCTGTGTCCCCCACTGTTTCCCGCTGTTACCCCGTTGAGTCACCCGCTGTGTCCCCAGCTGTGTCCGGCTGTGTCCCGCTGTGTTCCCCTGTGTCCCCCGCTGTGTCCCGCTGTGTTCTATGCTGTGTCCCCCGCTGAGTCCCGCTGTCTCTCCCGCTGTTTACCGCTCTGTCCCCCACTGTGTCCCCCGCTGTGTCCCCGCTGTGTCCCGCTGTGTCCCTGGTGTGTCCCGCTGTGTCCCGCTGTGTCCCGCTGTGTACCCTGCAGTGTCCTGCTGTGTCCCCCGATGTGTCCCGCTGTGTCCCGCTGTGTCCCCACTGTGTCCCGCTGTGTCCCTGATGTGTCCTCGCTGTGTAACTGCTATGTCCATCTGTGTCCCCGCTGTGTCCCACTGTGTCCCGCAGTGTCCCCCTATGTGACCTCTGTGTCCTCGCTGTATCCCCAGCTGTGTCCCACTGTGTCCCTTGCTGTGTCTCCGCTGTGTCCCCGCTTTGTCCTAGCTGTGTCCCGCTGTATCTCCGTTGTTCCCCGGTTTGTCCCCACTGTCCCCCGCTGTGTCCCCGCTGTGTCCCGCTGTGTCCTCGCTGTGTCCCCCGCTGTATCCCACTGTGTCCCCCACTGTGTCCCGCTGTGTCCCCGCTGTCCGCCGGTGTGTCACCGCTGTCCCCCGCTGTATCACACGCTGTGTCCCGCTGTGTCCTCGCTGTGTCTCACTGTGTCCCTGCTGTGTCTCCGCTGTCCCGCTCTGTCCCTGGTGTGTCCTCACTGTGCAACCGCTGAGTCCCTCTGTGTCCCCTCTGTGTTCTGCTGTGTCCACTGCGGTGTCCCCGCTGTGTTCCGCTTGTCCTCCTGTGTCCCGCTGTGTTCTCGCTGTGTCCCGCCTTGTCCCCCGCTGTTTCCCTGCTGTGTCCCTTTGTGTCCCGCTGTGTCCCGCTGTGTACCCTGCAGTGTCCTGCTGTGTCCCCTGATGTGTCCTGCTGTGTCCCGCTGTGTCCCCACTGTGTCCAGCTGTGTCCCCGCTGTGTCATCTGCTGTGTCCCCGCTTTGTGCCCTGCTTTGTCCCTTCTGTGTCGCGCTGTGTCCCGCTGTGACCCCCGCTGTGTCCCGCTGTGTCCCCTGCTGTGTCCCCCGCTGTGTCCCGCTGTGTCCTCGCTCTGTTCCCCGCTGTGTCCCACTGTGTCCTTACTTTGTCCCCCGCTGTGTCCCCTGCTGTGTCCCCCACTGTGTCCCGCTATGTCCCGCTGTCCGCGGGTGTGTCACCGCTGACCCACGCTGTATCCCACGCTGTGTCCCGCTGTGTCCTGCTGTGACCCCCGCTGTGTCCCGCTGTGTCCACCGCTGTGTCCCGCTGTGTCCTCGCTCTGTCCCCCGCTGTGTCCCCACTGTGTCCCACTGTGTCCCCCGCTGTGTCCCCGCTGTGTCCCCGCTGTGTCCTCCTGTGTCACGCTGTGTCCTCGCAGTGTCCTTCTGTATCCCGCTGTGTCCCCCGCTGTGTCCCCCACTATTTCCCCGCTGTGACCCGCTGTGTCCATGCTGTGTCCCCCGCTGTGTCCCGCTGTGTCCCGCTGTGTGTCCCCGCTGGGTTCCGCTGGGTCCCGCTGTGTCCACCGCTGTGTCCCGCTGTGTCCTCACTCTGTCCCCCGCTGTGTCCCCGATGTGTCCCACTCTGTCCCCCGCTGTGTCCCCGCTGTGTCCCCGCTGTGTCCTCCTGTGTCCCGCTGTGTCCTCGCTGTGTCCTTCTGTATCAGGCTGTGTCCCCCGCTGTGTTCCCCACTATTTCCCCGCTGTGACCCGCTGTGTCCATGCTGTGTCCCCCGCTGTGTGCATGCTCTCCCCCGGTGTGTCCCCCACTGGGTCCTGCTGTGTCCTGCTGTGTCCCCGCTTTGGCCCGCTGTGTCCTGCTGTGTCCACCTCTATGTCCCACGCTGTGTCCCGCTGTGTCCCCGCTGTGTCCCTGCTCGGTCCCGCTGGGTCCCGCTGTGTCCCCGCTGTGTCCACGCTGTGTCCCGCTGTGTACCCCGCTGTGTCCCACTGTGTCCCCCGCTGTGTCCCTGCTGTGTCCCTTTGTGTCCCGCTGTGTCCCGCTGTGTACCCTGCAGTGTCCTGCTGTGTCCCCCGATGTGTCCCGCTGTGTCCACACTGTGTCCCGCTGTGTCCCCGCTGTGTCCCCTGCTGTGTCCCGCTGTGTCCCCGGCTGTGTCCCCTGCCATGTCCCGCTCTTTCCCGCTGTGTCCCGCTGTGTCCTTGCTGTGTCCCCATTTGTGTCCCGCTGGTTCTCGCTGGGTCCCCCGCTGTGTCCCGCTGTGTCCCCATGTGTCACGCTGTGTCCTCGCTGGGTCCCCTGCTGTTTCCCCGCTCTGTCCCTGCTGTGTTCCACTCTCTCACAGTATGTGTGGCTCTATGTCCCCTGCTGTGTCCCCCGCTGTGTCCCGCAGTATCCCGGTGTGTCCCGCTTTGTCCCCTGCTGTGTCCCGCTGTTTCCCACTGTGCCCCTGCTGTGTCCCCGCGGTTTCAATCTGTGTACCCCGCTGTGTCCCACTGTGTCTCGCTGTGTGCCCCCTTTGTTCCCCTCTGTGTCCTGCTGTGTCCCCTGCTGTGTCCCCGCTGTGTCCCGCTGTGTCCCCGCTGTGTAACGCTGGGTCCCCCTTTGTGTCCCGCTTTGTCGCCCGCTGTGTCCCCGCTGTGTCCCGCTGTGTCCCCCTGTGTCCTGCTGTGTTCCCTACAATGTCCCCCGCTGTGTCCCGCTGTGTCCCGCTGTGGCCTTGCTGTGTCCCCTGCTGTGTCCCTCTGTGTCCCGCTTTGTCCTCGTTGTGTCCCCTGCTATATCCCGCTGTGTTCCCCGCTCTGTCCCGCTGTGTCCCCGCTGTGTCCCGCTGTGTCCCCGGCTATATCCTGCTCTGTCCCCCGCTGTGTCCTGCTGTGTCCCTGCTGTATCCCCGATGTGTCCCACTGTGTCCCCCGCTGTGTCCTGCTGTTTCCCACTGTGCCCCTGCTGTGTCCCCGCTGTGTCCCGCTGTGTACCCCGCTGTGTCCCACTGTGTCCCGCTGTGTGCCCCCTTGGTTCCCCTCTGTGTCCTGCTGTGTCCCCTGCTGTGTCCCCGCTGTGTCCCGCTGTGTCACCGCTGTGTAACGCTGTGTCCCCCTTTGTGTCCCCCTGTGTCCTGCTGTGTCCCCTGCAATGTCCCCCGCTGTGTCCCGCTGTGTCCCGCTATGGCCTTGCTGTGTCCCCTGCTGTGTCCCTCTGTGTCCGGTTTGTCCTCGTTGTGTCCCCCGCTATATCCTGCTCTGTCCCCCGCTGTGTCCCGCTGTGTCCATGCTGTATCCCCGATGTGTCCCACTGTGTCCCCCGTTGTGTCCTGCGGTTTCCCACTGTGCCCCTGCTATATCCCGCTGTGTTCCCCGCTCTGTCCCCCTGTGTCCCCGCTGTGTCCCGCTGTGTCCCCGGCTATATCCTGCTCTGTCCCCCGCTGTGTCCTTGCTGTGTCCCCCGCTGTGTCCCACTGTGTCCCCCACTGTGTCCCGCTGTGTCCCGCTGTGTCCCCGCTGTCCGCCGGTGTGTCACCGCTGTCCCCCGCTGAATCCCACGATGTGTCCCGCTGTGTCCTCGCTGTGTCTCACTGTATCCCTGCTGTGTCTCCGCTGTGTCCCACTCTGTCCCTGGTGTGTCCTCACTGTGCAACCGCTGAGTCCCTCTGTGTCCCCTCTGTGTCCTGCTGTGTCCCCTGCGGTGTCCCTGCTGTGTTCCGCTGTGTCCTCCTGTGTCCCGCTGTGTCCTCGCTGTGTCCCGCCTTGTCCCCCGCTGTGTCCCTGCTGTGTCCTTTTGTGTCCCGCTGTGTCCCGCTGTGTACCCTGCAGTGTCCTGCTGTGTCCCCCGATGTGTCCCGCTGTGTCCCGCTGTGTCCCCACTGTGTCCCGCTGTGTCCCCGCTGTGTCCTCTGCTGTGTCCCGCTGTGTCCCCAGCTGTGTCCCCCGCTGTGTCCCGCTCTTTCCAGATGTGTCCCGCTGTGTCCCGCTGTGTCCCCTTGTGTCACGCTGTTTCCTCGCTGTGTATCCCTCTGTGTCCCGCTGTGTCCTCGCTGTGTCCCCCATTGTGTCCCCGCTGTTGACCCGCTGTGTCCCAGCTGTGTTCCCCGCTGTGTTCCACTGTATCCATGCTGTGTCCTGCTCTGTCTCCTGCTGTGTCCCGCTGTGTCCCCCGCTGTGTCCCGCAATGTCTCTGCTGTGTCCCCGCTGGGTCCCACTGTGTCTCGCTGTGTCCCCGCTGTGTCCCCGCTGTGTCCCGCTGTGTCCCGCAGTGTCCCCCTATGTCCCCGCTGTGTCCTCGCTGTGTCCCCCGCTGTGTCCCACAGTGTCCCCAGCTGTGTCCCCTTATGTCCCCGCTGTGTCCCGCTGTGTCTCTGGTGTGTCCTCGCTGTGTAATTGCTATGTCCCTCTGTGTCACCGCTGTGTTCCACTGTGTCCCGCAGTGTCCCCCTATGTCCCCACTGTGTCCTCGCTGTGTCCCCTGCTGTGTCCCACAGTGTCCCCCGCTGTGTCCCCGCTGTGTCCCCGCTGTGTCCTCCTGTGTCCCGTTGTGTTCTTGCTGTAACCCCCGCTGTGTCCCGGTGTGTCCCCCGCTGTGTCCTGCTGTGTCCCTGCTGTGCCCCCGCTGTATCCTAGCTGTGTCCCGCTGTGTCCCCGTTGTTCCCCAGTTTGTCCCCACTGTCCCCCGCTTTGTCCCGCGCTGTGTACCTCTGTATCCCGTTCTGTCCTCCCTTTGTCCCCGCGATGTCCCTGCTGTGTCCCGCTGTGTACCCCGCTGTGTCCCACTGTGTCCTGCTGTGTGCCCCCTTTGTTCCCCTCTGTGTCCTGCTGTGTCCCCTGCTGTGTCCGCGCTGTGTCCCGCTGTGTCCCCGCAGTGTAACGCTGTGTCCCGCTTTGTGTCCCGCTGTGTCCCCCACTGTGACCATGCTGTGTCACTTTGTGTCCCGCTTTGTCCCGCTGTAAACCCCGCAGTGTCCTGCTGTGTCGCCCGCTGTGTCCCGCTGTGTCCCGCTGTGTCCACATGTGTCACGCTGTGGCCTCGCTGTGTGTCCTTCTGTGCCCCGAGGTATCTTCGCTGTGTCCCCCACTGTGTCCCGCTCTTTCCCGCTGTGTCCCGCTGTGTCCTTGCTGTGTCCCAATTTGTGTCCCGCTGTGTCCCCCGCTGTGTCCCGCTGTGTCGCCCGCAGTGTCCCCCACTGTGTCCCGCTGCGTCCCGCTGTGTCCTCGCTGTCCGCCGGAGTGTCACCTCTGTCCCCCGCTGTATCCCCCGCTGTGTTCCCCTATGTCCCCCGCTATGTTCCTCTGTGTTCTTTGCTGTGTCCCCCGCTGAGTCCCGCTGTGTCCCCCGCTGTTTACCGCTGTGTCCCCCACTGTGTCCCCGGCTGTGTCCCCGCTGTGTCCCCGCTGTGTCCCGCTGTGTCCCTGGTGTGTCCTCGCTGTGTAACTGCTATGTCCCTCTGTGTCCCCGCTGTGTCCCACTGTGTCCCGCTGTGTGCCCCCTTTGTTCCCCTCTGTGTCCTGCTGTGTCCCTTGATGTGTCCCTGCTGTGTCCCGCTGTGTCCCGCTGTGTCCCGCTGTGTCCCGTTGTGTACCATGCAGTGTCCTGCTGTGTCCCCCGATGTGTCCCGCTGTGTCCCGCTGTGTCCCCACTGTGTCCCGCTGTGTCCCCGCTGTGTCCCCTGCTGTGTCCCGCTGTGTTCCCGGCTGTGTCCCCCGCTGTGTCCCGCTCTTTCCCCCTGTGTCCCCTGCTGTGTCCCCGCTGTGTCCCACTGTGTCCCGCTGTGCTCCCTGCAGTGTCCTGCTGTGTCCCCCGCTGTGTCCCGCTGTGTCCCGCTGTGTCCCCACTCTGTCCCGCTGTGTGCCAGCTGTGTCCCCTGCTGTGTCCCGCTGTGTCCCCGGCTTTGTCCCCCGCTGTGTACCGCTGTTCCCCGCTGTGTCCCCTGCTGTGTCCCTGCTGTGTCCCACTGTGTCCCGCTGTGTTCCCGCTGTGTCCCCTGCTGTGTCCCGCTCTGTCCCCAGCTGTGTCCCGCTCTTTCCCGCTGTGTCCCGCTGTGTCCTTGCTGTGTCCCCATGTGTCACACTGTGTCCTCTCTGTGTATCCCTCTGTGTCCCCCTGTGTCCCAGCTGTGTCCCTCGCTGTGTCCCACTGTGTCCATGCTGTGTCCTGCTCTGTCTCCCGCTGTGTCCCCTGCTGTGTCCCTCTGTGTCTCTGCTGTGTCCCCGCTGGGTCCCACTGTGTCCCGCTGTGTCTCTGTTGTGTCCTCGCTGTGTAACTGCTATGTACCTCTGTGTCCCCTCTGTGTTCCACTGTGTCCCGCATTGTCCCCCTATGTCCCCGCTGTTTCCTCACTGTGTCCCCCGCTGTGTCCCACATTGTCCCCCACTGTGTCCCCGCTGTGTCCCTGCTGTGTCTTCCTGTGTCCCGCTGTGTTCTTGCTGCGACCCCCGCTGTGTCCCGGTGTGTCCCCCGCTGTGTCCTGCTGTTTCTCGCTGTGTCCCGCTGTGTCCTGCTTTGTCGGACTGTGTCCCCCGCTGTGTCCCGCTGTGTCCCGCTGTGTCCCGCTGTGTCCTCGCTGTGTACCACTGTGTCCACCTCTGTGTCCCGCTGTGTCCCCCGCTGTGTCCCCAACTGTGTCCCGCTGTGTCCCCCGCAGTGTCCCGCTGTTTCCCCACTGTGTCCCCCGCTGTGTCCCCCGATGTGTCCTGCTGTGTCCCGCTGTGTCCCCGCTGTTTCCCCGCTGTGTCCCGCTGTGTCCCTGGTGTGTCCTCACTGTGTAACCGCTAAGTCCCTCTGTGTGCCCGTAGTGTCCCACTTTGTCCGCCGCTGTTTCCCCGCTGTGTCCCCGCTGTGTCCTCCTGTGTCCCGCTGTGTCCTCACTGTGCCCTTCTGTATCCTGCTGTGTCCCCCGCTGTGTCCCCCACTATTTCCCTGCTGTGACTTGCTGTGTCCATGCTGTGTTCCCCACTGTGTCCTGCTGTGTCTCGCTGTATCCCCCGCTGTGTTCCCCGCTGTGTCCCACTGTGTCTCGCTGTGTCCCCGCTGTGTCCCGCTGTGTCCCGCTGTGTCCCGCTGTGTTCTGCTGTGTCGCCTCTGTGTCCCGCTGTGTCCCCGCTGTGTCCCCGCTGGGTCCCGCTGTGTCTCGCTGTGTCCCCGCTGTGTCCCCGCGGTGTCCTGCTGTGTCCCCGCTGTGTCCCGCTGTGTCCCGCTGTGTACAGCTGTGTCTGCCTCTGTGTACCCCGCTGTGTCCTGCTGTGTCCTCGCTGTGTCCCCCGCGGTTTCCCACTGTTTCACCCACTGTGTAACCTGCTGTGTCCTTTGATGTGTCCCCAGCTGAGTCCCGCTGTTTCCCCGCTGCTTACCGCTGTGTCCCCCACTGTGTCCCCTGCTTTGTCCGTGCTGTTTCCCCGCTCTCTCCCGCTGTGTCCCGCTGTGTCCCTCTGTGTCGCCCCCTGTGTCCCCCTGTGTCCCCGCTGTTTCCCACTGTGACCCCCGCGCTGTCCTGCTGTGTCCCCGTTGTCCACCGGTGTGTCCCCTCTGTCCCCCGCTGTGTCCCACTGTGTCCCGATGTGTCCCGCTGTGTCTCGCTGTGTCCCCACTCTGTCCCCGCTGTGTCCCGCTGTGTCTCTGGTGTGTCCTCGCTGTGTAACTGCTATGTCCCTCTGTGTCCCCGCTGTGTTCCACTGTGTCCCGCAGTGTCCCTCTATGTCACCGCTGTGTCCTCGTTGTGTCCCCCGCTGTGTCCCACAGTGTCCCCCGTGTGTCCCCGCTGTGTCCCCGCTGTGTCCTCCTGTGCCCCGCTGTGTTCTTGCTGTGACCCCCGCTGTGCACCGGTGTGTCCCCCGCTGTGTCCTGCTGTTTCCGGCTGTGTCCCGCTGTGTCCTGCTTTGTCGGCCTGTGTCCCCCGCTGTGTCCTGCTATGTCCCCGTTGTGTCCCGCTGTGTCCCGCTGTGTCCTCATTGTGTTCCACTGTGTCCCTCGCTGTGTCCCGCTGTGTCCACCGCTGTGTCCCCGACTGTGTCCCGTTGAGTCCAACGCTGTGTCCCGCTGTGTCCCCCGCTGTGTCCCGCTGTGTCCCACTGTGTTCCCCGCTGTGTCCCCGCTGTGTCCCCGCTATGTCCTGCTGTGTCCCCGCTGTGTCCCGCTGTGTCCCGCTGTGTCCCCGCTGTGTCCCGCTGTGTCCCGCTGTGTCCCCGCTGTGTCCTGATGTGTACCGCTGTGTCTGCCTCTGTGTACCCCGCTGTGTCCTGCTGTGTCCCCCGCTGTGTCCTGCTGTGTCCTCTCTGTGTGCCCCACTGTTTCCCGCTGTTTCCCCCGCTGTGTCACCCACTGTGTCCTTTGATGTGTCCCAAGCTGAGTCCCGCTGTGTCCCCCACTCTGTCCCCCGCTTTTTCCCCGCTCTGTCCCCGCTCTGTCCCGCTGTGTCCCGCTGTGTCCCTCTGTGTCCACCTGTGTCTCCGCTCTTTCCCACTGTGACCCCCGCGCTGTCCTGCTGTGTCCCGGTTGTCCACCGGTGTGTCGCCTCTGTCCCCCGCTGTGTCCCCGCTGTGTCCCGCTGTGTCCCGATGTGTCCCGCTCTGTCGCCGCTTTGTCACTGCTGTGTCGCCTGCTGTGTCCCCCTCTGTGTCCCACTGTGTCCACCGCTGTGTCCCCGCTGTGTCCCCGCTGTGTCCTGCTCTTTCCCGCTGTGTCCCGCTGTGTTCTTGCTGTGTCCCCTTTTGTGTCCCGCTGTGTCCTCGCTGGGTCACCCGCTGTGACCCGCTGTGCCCCATGTGTCACGCTGTGTCCTTTCTGTGTATCCTCTGTGTCACGCTGTGTCCTCGCTGTGTCCCACGCTGTGTCCCCGCTGTGACCGGCTGTGTCCCTGCTGTGTCCCCGCTGTGTCCCGCTGTGTCCCGCTGTGTCCCGCTCTGTCCCCGATGTCTCCCGCTGTGTCCCGTTGTGTCCCCGCTGTCCGCTTGTGTGTCCCCGCTGTTCCCCGCTGTGTCCCCCGCTGTGTCCCGCTGTGTCCTCGCTGTGTCCCCCGCTGTGTTCCACTATGTCCCCTGCTGTGTCCCCCACTGTGTCCTGCTGTGTCCCCTGCTGTGTCCCGCTGTGTCCCGCTGTGTCCCCGCTGTCCGCCGTTGTGTCACCGCTGTCCCCCGCTGTATCCCACGCTGTGTCCCGCTGTGGCCTCGCTGTTTTTCACTGTGTCCCTGCTGTGTCTGCGCTATGTCCCGCTGTGTCCTTGGTGTGTCCTCACTGTGTAACCGCTGAGTCCCTCTCTGTTCCCGCTGTGTTCCGCTGTGTCGCTGCTGTGTCCCCCTGTGTCCCCGCTGTGTCCTCCTGTGTCCCGCTGTGTCCTCGCTGTGTCCCGCTGTGTCCCGCTGTGTCACCTGCTGTGTCCCCCAGTATTTCCCCGCTGTGACCCGCTGTGTCGGTGCTGTGTCCCCCGCTGTGTCCCGCTGTGTCCCGCTGTGTCCCCCGCTGTGTTCCCCGCTGTGTCCCGCTGTGTCCCACTGTGTCCCGCTGTGTCCCGCTGTGTGCCTGCTGTGTCCTGCTGTGTCCCCCGCTGTGTCCTGCTGTGTCCTCGCTGTGTCCCCCACTGTTTCCTGCTGTTTCCCCCGCTGTGTCACCCGCTGTGTCCCCAGCTGTGTCCGGCTGTTTCGCGCTGTTTTCCCCTGTGTCCCCCGCTGTGTCCCGCTGTGTTCTTTGCTGTGTCCCCCGCTGAGTCCCGCTGTGTGCCCCACTGTTTACCGCTGTGTCCCCCACTGTGTCCTCCGCTGTGTCCCCGCTGTGTCCGTGCTGTGTCCCTCTGTGTCCCTGGTGTGTCCTTGCTGTGTAACTGCTATGTTTCTCTGTCCACGCTGTGTCCCACTGTGTCCCGCAGTGGCCCCCTCTGTCCCCTCTGTGTCCTCGCTGTATCCCCTGCTAAGTCCCACTGTGTCCCCCGCTGTGTCCCCGCTGTGTTCCTGCTGTGTCGTCCTGTGCCCCGCTGTGTTCTTGCTGTGACCCCCGCTGTGTCCCGGTGTGTCCCCCGCTGTGTCCTGCTGTTTCCCGCTGTGTCCCACTGTGTTCTGCTGTGTCCCAGCTGTGTCCCGCTGTGTCCCGCTGTGTCCTCGCTGTGTTCCACTGTGTCCCCCGCTGTGTCCCGCTGTCTCCCCCGCTGTGTCCCCCACTGTGTCCCGCTGTGTCCCCCTCTGTGTCCCACTCTATCCCGCTGTGTCGCCGCTGTCCGCCGGTGTGTCACCGCTGTCCCCCGCTGTATCCCCCGCTGTGTCCCGCTGTGTCCTCTCTGTGTCCCGCTGTGTCCCTGCTGTGTGTCCGCTGTGTCCCGCTGTGTCCCTGGTGTGTCCTCGCTGTGTAACCGCTGAGTCCCTCTGTGTCCCCGCTGTGTCCCACTGTGTCCCCCGCTGTGCCCCCGCTGTGTCCCCTCTGTGTCCACTGTGTCCCGCTGTGACCTCGCTGTGTCCTTCTGTATCCCGCTGTGTCCCCCGCTGTGTCCCCCACTATTTCCCCACTGTGACCCGCTGAGTCCTTGCTGTATCCCCAGCTGTGTCCCGCTTTGTCCCCCGCTGTGTTCCCCGCTGTGTCCCGCTGTGTCCCGCTGTGTCCTTGCTGTGTCCCCGCTGTGTCCCGCTGTCTCCCGCTCTGTCCCGCTGTGTCCTGCTGTGTCCTCCTCTGTGTCCCCCGCTGTGTCCCGCTGTGTCTCCGATGTGTCCCCGCTGGGTCCCGCTGGGTCCCGCTGTGTCCCCGCTGTGTCCCTGCTGTGTTCCGCTGTGTCCCTAGTGTGTTCTGGCTGTGTAACCTCTATGTCCCTCTGTGTCCCCGCTGTGTCCCACTGTGTCCCGCAGTGTCTCCCTATGTCCCCGTTGTGTCCTCGCTGTGTCCTTCTGTATACCGCTGTGTCCTCCTCTGTGTCCCCCACTATTTCCCCGCTATGACCCGCTGTGTCCCGCAGTGTCCCTGCTGTGTCCTCACTATATCCGCAGCTTTATCCCACTGTGTCCCCCACTGTGTCCCCGCTGTGTCCTCTTGTGTCCCGCTGTGTCCTCGCTGTGTCCTTCTGTATCCCGCTGTGTCCCCCTCTGTGTCCCCCACTATTTCCCTGCTGTGTGCCGCTGTGTCCCCCGCTGTGTTCCCCGCTGTGTCCCGCTGTGTCCCGATAAGTCCCACTGTGTCCGCTACAGTGTCCCCCGCTGTGTCCCTTTGTGTACCCCACTGTGTCCCGCTTTGTCACCCGTTGTGTCCCCTGCTGTGTCCACCGCTGTGTCCCAACTGTGTGCCGCTGTACCCCGCTGTGTCCCCGGCTGTGTCCCCCGCTGTGTCCCGCTCTTTCCCACTGTGTCCCGCTGTGTCCTTGCTGTGTCCCCATTTGTGTCCCGCTGTGTCCTCTCTGTGTCCCCCGCTGTGTCCCACTGTGTCCCCATGTGTCACGCTGTGTCCTCTCTGTGTAACCCTCTGTGTCCCGCTGTGTCCTCGCTGTGTCCCCCACTGTGTCCCCGCTGTGACCCGCTGTGTCCCTGCTGTGTCCCTGCTGTGTCCGGCTGTGTCCCGCTGTGTCCCGCTGTGTCCCCGATGTCCCCTGCTGTGTCCCGTTGTGTCCCCGCTGTGTCCCCGCTGTGTCCCGCTGTGTCCCCGGTGTGTCCCCGCTGTGTCCCGCTGTGTCCCCGCTGTCCCCCGCTGTGTCTCGCTGTGTCCCTGCTGTCCCCAGGGGTGTCCCCGCTGTGTCCCGCTGTATCCCCCTGTGTGTCCAGCTGTGTCCCTTTCAGTCCCGCTGTGTCCCCCCTGTGTCCCCGCTGTGTCCTCGCTGTGTCCCCCGCTGTGTCTCGCTGTGTCCCCCCTGTGTCCCTCTGTCCCCCGCTGTGTCCCGGTGTGTCCCCGCTGTCCCCAGCTGTGTCACCGCTGTCACCCGCTGTCTCCCCCGCTGTGTCCCCTGCTGTGTCCTCCGCTATGTCCCCGCTATGTTCCGCTGTATCCCGTGGTGTCTGACTTTGTGCCCCGCTGTTTCATCCGCTGTATCCCCGCTATGTCCCGCTCTGTCCCCACTGTGTCTCACTGTGTCCCGCTGTGTTCCCCGCTGTGTCCCGATGTGTACTCCGCTGTGTCCGGTTGTGTTTCCCGCTGTGTCCCGCTGTGTATTGCTGTGTACCGGCTGTGTCCCGCTGAGTACCGATGTGTCCCAGCTGTGTGCCCGCTGTATCTCCCTGCTGTCCCCCGCTGTGTCCCCTCTGTGTTCCTCTGTGTCCCCGCTGTGTCCCCGCTGTGTCTCCCTGCTGTCCCCCGCTCTGTACCCTCTGTGGCCCACTGTGTCCTCGCTGTTTCCCGCTGTGTCCTCGCTGTGTCCCCGCTGTTTCCTGCTGTGTCCTGCTGTGTCCAGCTGTGTCCCCGCTGTCCCCCGCTGTGTCCCCTGCTGTGTCCCCGCTGTGTCCAGCTTTGTCCCATTTTGTCCCGCTCTGTCCCGCTGTGTCACCGCTTTGTCCCCTGCTTTGTCCCCTCTGTGTCCCGCTGTGTCCCGCTGTGACCCCCGTTGTGTCCCGCTGTGTCCCCTGCTATGTCCCCCGCTGTGTCCCGCTGTGTCCCATTGTGTTCTCGCTGTGTCCCGCTCTGTCCCGTTTTGTCCCTCTGTGTCCTGCTGTGTCCGCCTCTGTGTCCCTCGCTTTGTCCCGCTGTGTCCCAGCTATGTCCCTGCTGTGTCCCCGCTGTGTCCTGTTGTGTCTCGACTGTGTCCCCGCTGTGTCCCGCTGTGTCCCTGGTGTGTCCTCGCTGTGTAAATGCTATGTCCCTCTGTGTCCCCGCTGTGTCCCACTGTGTCCCGCAGTGTCCCCCTATGTCCCCTCTTTGTTCGCGCTGTATCCCCTGCTGTGTCCCACTGTGTTCCCCGCTGTGTGCCGCTGTGTCCCCGCTGTGTCCCAGCTGTGTCCCGCTGTGTCCCCGTTGTTCCCCGGTTTGTCCCCACTGTCCCCCGCCGTGTCCCTCGCTGTGTACCTCTGTGTCTAGCTCTGTCCTCGCTTTGTTCCTGCGATGTCATGCTGTGGCCCCGCTGTGTCCCTGCTGTGTTCCACTCTCTCCCGCTCTGGGCAGCTCTGTGTCCCCCGCTGTGTCCCCCTGTAACCCGGTTTGTCCCGCTTTGTCCCCCGCTGTGTCCCACTGTTTCCCACTGTGCCCCTGCTTTGTCCATGCTGTGTCCCGCTGTGTACCCCGCTGTGTCCCACTGTGTCCCGCTGTGTCCCGCTGTGTACCCTGCAGTGTCCTGCTGTGTCCCCCGATATGTCCCACTGTGTCCCGCTGTGTCCCTACTGTGTCCCGCTGTGTCCCGCTGTGTGCCCTGCTGTGTCCCGCTGTGCCCCGGCTGTGTTCCCCGATGTGTCCTGCTGTGTACCCCGCTGTTTCCCACTGTGTCCCTATGTGTGACCCCTTTGTTCCCCTCTGTGTCCTGCTGTGTCCCCTGCTGTGTCCCCGCTGTGTCCCTCTGTGTCCCCGCTGTGTAACGCTGTGTTCTCCTTTGTATCCCGCTGTGTCCCCCGCTGTTTCCCTGCTGTGTCCCTTTGTGTCCAGCTGTGTCCCGCTGTGTATCCCGCAGTGTCTTGCTGTGTCGCCCGATGTGTCCCACTGTGTCCCGCTGTGTCCCACTGTGTCCCGCTGTGTCCCCGCTGTGTCCTCTGCTGTGTCCCGCTGTGTCCCCGGCTGTGTCCCCCGCTGTGTCCTGCTCTTTCCCTCTTTGTCCCGCTGTGTGCTCGCTGGGTCCCCCGCTGGGTCCCGCTGGGTCCCCATGTGTCACGCTATGTCCTCGCTGTGTATCCCTCTGTGTCCTGCTGTGTCCCCGCTTTGTCCCCTGCTTTGTCCCCTCTGTGTCCCGCTGTGTCCCGCTGTGACCCCCGCTGTGTCCCGCTGTGTCCCCTGCTGTGTCCCCCGCTGTGTCCCGCTGTGCCCCGTTGTGTTCTCGCTGTGTCCCGCTCTGTCCCGCTTTGTCCCGCTGTGTCCTGCTGTGTCCGCCTCTGTGTCCCCAGCTTTGTCCCGCTGTGTCCCCACTGTGTCCCCGCTGTGTCCCGCTGTGTCCCTGGTGTGTCCTCGCTGTGTAACTGCTATGTCCCTCTGTGTCCCCGCTGTGTCCCACTGTGTCCCGCAGTGCCCCCTATATCCCCTCTGTGTCCTCGCTCTATCCCCTGCTGTGTCCCACTGTGTCCCCCGCTATGTGCCGCTGTGTCCCCACTGTGTCCCAGCTGTGTCCTGCTGAGTCCCCGTTGTTCCCCGGTTTGTCCCGACTGTCCCCCGCTGTGTCCCTCGCTGTGTACCTCTATGTCTCGCTCTGTCCTCGGTTTGTTCCTGTGATGTCCCGGTGTGGCCCCGCTGTGTCCCTGCTGTGTTCCACTCTCTCCCGCTGTGTGCAGCTCTGTGTCCCCCCCTGTGTCCCCCGCTGTGTCCCCCTGTATCGCGGGTTGTCCCGCTTTGTTCCCCGGTATCCCACTGTTTCCCACTGTGTGCCTGCTGTGTCCCTGCTGTGTCCCGCTGTGTACCACGCTGTGTCCCACTGTGTCCCGCTGTGTGCCCCCTTTGCTCCCCTCTGTGTCCTGCTGTGTCCCCTGCTGTGTCCGCGCTGTGTCTCACTGTGTCCCGCTGTGTCCTGCTGTGTACCCTGTAGTGTCCTGGCTGTGTCCCCCGATGTGTACCACTGTGTCCCGCTGTGTCCCCACTCTGTCCCGCTGTGTCCCCGCTGTGTCCCCTGCTGTGTCCCGCTGTTTCCCCGGCTGTGTCCCCGGCTGTGTCCGCTCTTTCCCGCTGTGTCCCGCTGTGTCCTTGCTGTGTCCCCATTTGTGTCCCGCTGTGTATTCGCTGGGTCTCCTGCTGTGTCCCGCTGTGTCCCCATGTGTCACGCTGTGTCCCTGGTGTGTCCTCGCTGTGTAACCGCTGAGTCCCTCTGTGTCCCCGCTGTGTCCCACTGTGTCCCCCGCTGTGTCCCCGCTGTGTCCCCTCTGTGTCCCTGCTGTGTCCTGCTGTGTCCCCGCTGTGTCCCGATGTGTCCCGTTGTGTCCCCGCTGTGTCCCGATGTGTACCGCTGTGTCTGCTTCTGTGTACCCCGCTGTGTCTTGCTGTGTCTCCCGCTGTTTCCTGCTGTGTCCTTGCTGTTTCCCCTTCTGTATCCCCCTGTTTTCCGCACTGTGTCACCCGCTGTGTCCTTTGATGTGTCCCCAGCTGAGTCCCGCTGTGTCCCATGCTGTTTACCGCTGTGTCCCCCACTGTGTCCCCCGCTTTGTCCCCGCTGTGTTCCCGCTCTGTCCCGCTGTGTCCCGCTGTGTCCCTCTGTGTCGCCCCCTGTGTCCCCCTGTGTCTCCGCTGTTTCCCACTGTGACCCCCGCACTGTCCTGCTGTGTCCCCGTTGTCCACCGGTGTGTCCCCTCTGTCCCCCGCTGTGTCCCCGCTGTGTCCCGCGGTGTCCCGATGTGTCCCGCTGTGTCGCTGCTTTGTCACTGCTGTGTCTTGCTGTGTCCCGCTGTGTCCACTCTGTGTCCCGCTCTGTCCCAGGCTATGTCCCGCTGTGTCCCCCGCTGTGTTCCGCTGTGTCGCTGCTGTGTCCCGCTCTGTCCCCGCTGTGTCCCCGATGTGTCCCGCTGTGTCCCCGCTGTGTCCCCCGCTGTGTTCCCGCTGTGTCCAACTTAGTTCCGCTTTGTCCCCCTGTGTCCCCCGCTGTGTCCCGCTGTGTGCCCCCTTTGTTCCCCTCTGTGTCCTACTGTGTCCCCTGCTGTGTACCCGCTGTGTCCCGCTGTTTCCCCGCTGTGTAACGCTGGGTCCCCCTTTGTGTCCCGCTGTGTCTCCCGCTTTGTCCTCGCTGTGTCCCGCTGTGTCCCCCTGGGTCCTGCTGTGTCCCCTGCTGTGTCCCCCGCTGTGTCCCGCTGTGGCCTTGCTGTGTCCCCTGCTGTTTCCCTCTGTGTCCCGCTTTGTCCTCGTTGTGTCCCCTGCTATATCCCGCTGTGTTCCCCGCTCTGTCCCGCTGTGTCCCCGCTGTGTCCAGTGGTGTCCCCCGCTATATCCTGCTCTGTCCCCCGCTGTGTCCCTTGCTGTGTCCTGCTGTGTCCCCGGCTATGTCCCCGGCTGTGTCCCGCTCTTTCCCGCTGTGTCCCGATGTGTCCTTGCTGTGTCCCCATTTGTGTCCCGCTGTGTATTCGCTGGGTCACCTGCTGTGTCCCGCTGTGTCCCCATGTGTCACGCTGTGTCCTCTCTGTGTATCCCTCTGTGTCCCGCTGTGTCCTCGCTGTGTCCCCCACTGTGTCCTGGCTGTGATCTGCTGTGTCCCTGCTGTGTCCCCGCTGTGTCCCGCTGTGTCCCGCTGTGTCCCGCTGTGTCCCCGATGTTCCCCGCTGTGTCTCGTTGTGTCCCTGCTGTCCGCATGTGTGTCCCCGCTGTCCCCCGCTGTGTCCCCCGCTGTGTCCCGCTGTGTCCTCGCTGTGTCCCTCGCTGTGTCCCACTGTGTCCCCCGCTGTTTCCCCCACTGTGTCCCGCTGTGTCCCCCACTGTGTCCTGCTGTGTATCGCTGTGTCTCCGCTGTCTGCCGGTGTGTCACCGCTGTCCCCCGCTGTATCCCATGCTGTGTCCCGCTGTGTCCTCGCTGTGTTTCACTGTGTCCCTGCTGTGTCTCCGCTGTGTCCCGCTGTGTCCCTGGTGTGTCCTCGCAGTGTAACCGCTGAGTCCCTCTGTGTGCCCGCTGTGTCCCACTGTTTCCCCCGCTGTGTCCCCGCTGTGTCCTCCTGTGTCCGCTGTGTCCTCGCTGTGTCCTTCTGTATCCCGCTGTGTCCCCCGCTGTGTCTCCCACTATTTCCCCGCTGTGACCCGCTGTGTCCAGGCTGTGTCCCCCGCTGTGTCCCGCTGTGTCCCGCTGTGTGTCCCGCTGTGTTCCCCGCTGTGTCCCGCTGTGTCCCGCTGTATCCCGCTGTGTGCCTGCTCTCCCACTGTGTGTCCCCCGCTGTGTCCCCGCTGTGTCCTGCTGTGTCACCGCTGAGGCCCGATGTGGCCCGCTGTGTCCCCGCTGTGTCCCCCGCTGTGTCCTGCTGTGTCCCCCGCTGTGTCCTGCTGTGTCTTCGCTGTGTCCCCCTCTGTTTCCCACTGTTTCCCCCACTGTGTCACCCACTGTGTCCCCAGCTGTGTCCGGCTGTGTCCCACTGTGTTCCCCTGTGTCCCCCGCTGTTTACCGCTGTGTCCCCCACTGTGTTCCCCGCTGTGTCCCCGCTGTGTCCGCACTGTGTCCCTCTGTGTCCCTGGTGTGTCCTTGCTGTGTAACTGCTGTGTCTCTCTGTCCCCGCTGTGTCCCACTGTGTCCCGCAGTGTCCCCTATGTCCCCTCTGTGTCCTCGCTGTATCCCCTGCTGTGTCCCACTGTGTCCCCTGCTGTGTCCCTGCTCTGTCCCCGCTGTGTCCTAGCTGTGTCCCGCTGTGTCCCCGTTGTTCCCCGGTTTGTCCCCACTGTCCCCCGCTGTGTCCCTCGCTGTGTACCTCTGTGTCCCGCTCTGTCCTCGCTTTTGTCCCTGCTATGTCCCGCTGTGTCCCTGCTGTGTCCGTGCTGTGTTCCACTCTCTCCCGCTGTGTGCAGCTCTGTGTCCTCCGCTGTGTCCTCCGCTGTGTCCCCCGCTGTGTCCCGCTGTGTCCCGCTTTGTCCCCCGCTGTGTCCCGCTGTTTCCCACTGTGCCCCTGCTGTGTCCCCGCTGTGTCCCGCTGTGTACTTCACTGTGTCCCACTGTGTCCCCCGCTGTGTCCCTGCTGTGTCCCTTTGTGTCTCGCTGTGTCCCGCTGTGTACCCTGCAGTGTCCTGCTGAGTCCCCCGATGTGTCCCGCTGTGTCCCACTGTGTCCCCGGCTGTGTCTCCTGCTGTGTTCCGCTCTTTCCCGCTGTGTCCCGCTGTGTCCTTGCTGTGTCCCCATTTGTGTCTCGCTGTGACCCTGCTGGGTCCCCCGCTGTTCCCGCTGTGTCCCCATGAGTCACGCTGTGTCCTCGCTGGGTCCCCCGCTGTGTCCCCGCTCTGTCCCTGTTGTGTTCCACTCTCTCCCGCTGTGTGCGGCTCTGTGTCCCCTGCTGTGTCCCCCGCTGTGTCCCGCAGTATCCCGGTGTGTCCCGCTTTTTTCCCGCTGTGTCCCCGTTTCCCACTGTGCCCCTACTGTGTGCCCCCTTGTTCCCCTCTGTGTCCTGCTGTGTCCCCTGCTGTGTCCCCTTTGTGTCCCGCTGTGTCCCCACTGTGTAACGCTGGGTCCCCCTTTGTGTCCCGCTGTATCCCCCGCTGTGTCCTCCCTGTGAACCCCGCTGTGTCCCCGCTGTGTCCCACTGTGTCCCCCTGTGTCCTGCTGTGTCCCATGCTGTGTCCCCCACTGTGTCCCGCTGTGTCCCATTGTGGCCTTGCTGTGTCCCCTGCTGTGTCCCTCTGTGTCCCGCTTTGTCCTTGCTGTGTCCCCTGCTATATCCTGCTGCATTCCCCGCTGTGTCCCGCTGTGTCCCCGCTGTGTCCCGCTGTGTCCCGCTGTGCCCCTGCTGTATCCCCGATGTGTCCCACTGTGTACCCCACTGTGTCCTGCTGTGTGCCGCTGTGTCCCCGCTGTGTCCCAACTGTGTCCCGCTGTGTCCCCCTTGTTACCCGTTTTGTCCATACTGTCCCCCACTGTGTACCTCGCTGTGTAACTCTGTGTCCCGCTCTGTCCTCGCTTTGTCCCCGCGATGTCCCGCTGTTTCCCAGTTGTGTCCCTGCTGTGTTCCACTCTCTCCCGCTGTGTGTGTCTCTGTGTCCTCTGCTGTGTCTCCCGCTGTGTCCCGCTGTATCCCATTGTGTCTTGCTGTGTCCTGCTCTTTCGCACTGTGCCCCTGCTGTGTCCCCACTGTGTCACGCTGTGTACCCCACTGTGTCCCACTGTGTCCCGCTGTGTGACCCCTTTGTTCCACTCTGTGTCCTGCTGTGTCCCCTGCTGTGTCCCCGCTGTGTCCCGCTGTGTCCCCGCTGTGTAATGCTGAGTCCCCCTATGTGTCCCGCTGTGTCCCACGCTGTGTCCCTGCTGTGTCCCTTTGTGTCCCGCTGTGTCCTGCTGTGTCTCCCGATGTGTCCCGCTGTGTCCCCACTGTGTCCCGCTGTGTCCGCGCTGTGTCCCGGGCTGTGTCCCGCTGTGTCCCGGGCTGTGTCCCCCGCTGTGTCCCGCTCTTTCACGCTGTGTCCTGCTGTGTCCTTGCTGTGTCCCAATTTGTGTCACGCTGTGTCCTCGTTGTGTCTCACTGTGTCCCCGCTTTGTCTCCGCTGTGTCGCGCTGTGTCCCTGGTGTGTTCTCGCTGTGTAACCGCTGAGTCCCTCTATGTCCCCGCTGTGTCCCACTGTGTCTCCTGCTGTGTCCCCGCTGTGTCACTGCTGTGTCCCGATGTGTACCGCTGTGTCTGCCTCTGTGTACACCGCTGTGTCCTGCTGTGTCCCCCGCTGTGTCTTGCTGTGTCCTCGCTGTGTCCCCCGCTGTTTCCCGCTGTTTCCCCCGCTGTGTCACCCGCTTTGTCCCCAGCTGTGTCCGGCTGTGTCCCGCTGTGTTCCCCTGTGTCCCCCGCTGAGTCCCGCTGTGTTCTTTGCTGTGTCTCCCGCTGAGTCCCACAGTGTCCCCCACTGTTTACCGCTGTGTCCCCCACTTTGTCCCCCACTGTGTCCCCTCTGTGTCCCCGCTGTGTCCCCGCTGTGTCCTAGCTGTGTCCCGCTGTGTCCCCGTTGTTCGCCGGTTTGTCCCCACTGTCCCCCGCTGTGTCCCTCGCTGTGTACCTCTATGTCCCGCTCTGTCCTCACTTTGTCCCCGCGATGTCCTGCTGTGGCCCCGCTGTGTACCCCGCTGTGTCCCACTGTGTCCCGTGGTGTGCCCCCTTTGTTCCCCTCTGTGTCCTGCTGTGTCCCCTCCTGTGTCCCCGCTGTGTCCCGCTGTGTCCCCGCTGTGTAACGCTGTTTCCCCATTTGTGTCCCGCTGTGTCCCCCGCTGTGTCTCTGCTCTGTCCCTTTGTGTCCCGCTGTGTCCCGCTGTGTACCCCGCAGTGTCCTGCTGTGTCGCCCGATGTGTCCCGCTGTGTCCCGCTGTGTCCCCTTGTGTCACGCTGTGTCCTCGCTGTGTGTCCTTCTGTGTCCCGTTGTGTCTTCGCTGTGTCCCCCACTGTGTCCCGCTCTTTGCCGCTGTGTCCCGCTGTGTCCTTGCTGTGTCCTCATTTGTGTCCTGCTGTGTCCCCCGCTGTGTCCCGCTGTGTCCACCGCTGTGACCCCCACTGTGTCCCGCTGTGTCCTGCTGCGTCCCGCTGTGTCCCCGCTGTCCGACGGTGTGTCACCGCTGTCCCCCGCTGTATCCCCCGCTGTGTCCCGCTGTGTCCTCACTTTATCCTGCTGTGTCCCCGCTGTGTCTCCGCTGTGTCCTGCTGTGTCCCTGGTGTGTCCTCGCTGTGTAACCGCTGAGTCCCTCTGTGTCCCCGCTGTGTACCACTGTGTCCCCCGCTGTGTCCCCGCTGTGTCCCCTGTGTGTCCTCCTGTGTCCCGCTGTGTCCTGCTTTGTCCGCCTCTGTGTCCCCTGCTGTGTCCCGCTGTGTCCCCGCTGGGTCCCTCTGTGTCCCGCTGTGTCCCCGCTGTGTTCTGCTGTGTCCCTGGTGTGTCCTGGCTGTGTAACCTCTATGTCCCTCTGTGTCCCCGCTGTGTCCCACTGTGTCCCGCAGTGTCACCCTATGTCCCCGATGTGTCCTCGCTGTGTCCTTCTGTATCCCGCTGTGTCCTCCGCTGTGTCCCCCACTGTTTCCCCGCTGTGACCCGCTGTGTCCCTGCTTTGGCCCCGCTGTGTCCCGCTGTGTCCCGCTTTGTCCCTTGTGTCCCCGATATCCCCCGCTGTGTCCCGTTGTGTCCCCGCTGTCCGCATGTGTGTCCCCGCTGTCCCCCGCTGTGTCCCCCGCTGGGTCCCGCTGGGTCCCCGCTGTGTCCCCGCTGTGTCCTGCTGTGTCCCCAAGTGTCACGCTGTGTCCTCGCTGTGTGTCGTTCTGTGTCCCGCTGTGTCTTCGCTGCGTCCCCCACTGTGTCCCGGTCTTTCCCGCTGTGTCCCGCTGTGTCCTTGCTGTGTCCCCATTTGTGTCTCGCTGTGTCCCCCGCTGATTCCCCCACTGTGTCCCGCTGCATCCCGCTGTGTCCCTGCTGTCCGCCGGTGTGTCACTGCTGTACCCCGCTGTATCCCCCTCTGTGTCCCGCTGTGTCCCCATTGTGTCACGCTGTGTCCCAGCTGTGACTCCGCTGGGTCCGGCTGTGTCCCTGGTGTGTCCTCGCTGTGTAACCGCTGAGTCCCTCTTTGTCCCCGCTGTGTCCCATTGTGTCCCCCGCTGTGTCCCCGCTGTGTCCCCAGTGTGTCCTCCTGTGTCCTGCTGTGTCCTCGCTGTGTCCTTCTGTATCCCGCTGTGTCCCCCGCTGTGTCCCCCACTATTTCCCCGCTGTGACCCGCTGTGTCCATGCTGTGTCCCCCGCTGTGTCCCGCTGTGTCCCGCTGTGTCCCCCGCTGTGTTCCCCGCTGTGTCCCTCTGTGTCCTGCTGTGTTCTGCTGTGTCCCGCTGTGTGCCTGCTGTCCCCTGTATGTCCCCGCTGTGTGCCTGCTGTCCCCTGTATGTCCCCGCTGTGTCCCGCTGTGTAACCGGGGGGGTCCCCATCTGTGTCCCGCTCTGTCCCTCTGTGTCCCGCTATGTCCTTGCTGTGTCCCCATTTGTGTCCCACTGTGTCCTCGCTGGGCCACCCGCTGTGTCGCGCTGTGTCCCCATGTGTCACGCTGTGTCCTCTCTGTGTATCCCTCTGTGTCCCGCTGTGTCCTCGCTATGTCCCCCACTGTGTCCCTGCTGTGTCCCACTGTGTCCCGTTGTGTCCTTGCTGTTTCCCCGCTGTGTCCTGCTGTGTCCCTCTGTGTCCCCGCTGTGTCCCACTCTGTCCCCACTATGTCCCGCTTTGTCCCGCTGTGTCCCCCGCTGTGTCCCGCTGTGTCCCCCGCTGTGTCTGGTGTGTTTCCCGATGTGTCCCGCTGTGTCCTGCTGTGTACCCCCTGTGTCCCGCTGTGTACCGATGTGTCCCCACTGTGTCCCCTGCTTTGTTTCCGCTGTGTCCCCGCTCTGTCCCGCTGTGTCCCTCTGTGTCCCTCTGTGTCACCCCCTGTGTCCCCCTTTGTCTCCACTGTTTCCCACTGTGACCCCCGCGCTGTCCTGCTGTGTCCCCGATGTCCACCGGTGTGTCCCCTCTGTCCCCCGCTGTGTCACCGCTGTGTCCCGCTGTGTCCCGATGTGTCCCGCTGTGTCCCGGGTGTGTCCCGCTGTGTCCCCGCTGTGTCCTGCTCTGTCCCCTGCTGTGTCCCCCGCTGTGTCCCGCTGTGTCCCCCTGTGTCCTGCTGTGTCCCCTGCTGTGTCCCCCACTGTGTCCCGCTGTGTCCCCCGCTGTGTCCCGCTGTGTGCCCCCTTTGTTCCCCTCTGTGTCCTGCTGTGTCCACTGCTGTGTCCCCGCTGTGTCCCGCTGTGTCCAGCTGTGGCCTTGCTGTGTCCCCTGCTGTGTCCCTCTGTGTCCCGCTTTGTCCTCGTTGTGTCCCTTGCTATATCCCGCTGTGTTCCCCGCTGTGTACCGATGTGTCCCCGTTGTGTCCCGCTGTGTCCCCCGCTATATCCTGCTCTGTCCCCCGCTGTGTCCGGCTGTGACACTCCTGTATCCCCGATGTGTCCCACTGTGTACCCCGCTGTGTCCCACTCTGTACCGCTGTGACCACCGCTAGTGTTCACCTCTGTATCCTGCTGTGTCAGGGTGAGTAACGCTGTGAACTCGCTGTGTACCCACTGTGTACCGCTATGTCCTCACTAAGACCCAAATGAGTACCGCTGTATCCTCAAAACTCCCCAGTTTCACACCAATGACCCACGCTGAGTCCCTCGATATGTAACTCAGTGTCCCGCTATGTCCTCGCTTTAACCCCAGGAAAGTCCCGCTTGAATCACCCCTGAGACCCTGCTGTGATCACTATCTCCCCGATAAGAAACGGA
>NW_012288137.1:0-1961 GCF_000151885.1 Dipodomys ordii
TCATACCAGAAGAGTTTCACAAGTTCAGCAATCTGACTCTACCCTGCCCCCAATCCTATTGGTCACATCCTGAAGTTGGTGCCATTGTCAGAAATCCAAGAATGCTCACACATTTCTTTCTTTAATTTTCTTGGAGAGATACTCTTTCTCTATTTATTGTATATACATTTTCATTCTTTATCATCTAGTTACCTGCAATTACTTCAAATTTCACCACCACGGCGCCTTGGCAGGATATAATTATGGCTTTTATAGAAATAATTACAAACAAGAGATTATGTAAATCCATCAATGTTCACAAAGCCTATTCAGATATAGTTGTTTAAATTGTAAAGCCACCCTAGGACTTACTTGTACAGATTATGGTGTTTTCCATCTATTTTAAAGAAGAAGGGATTTAAGTCTATTAGTGAAATTCTCAAGGTGAAACATGGTACATAAATGGTAAAATAATTTTGGAAACTGTTCATCTGACTAAAATTATGGTGTTCTTGTTCCTGGAGAAGAAAGAAGGGAAAAGGCAGTGTTAGCTTCGCCAGTGCCACTCGCATGGCAGCTAGGAGCTCAACAGTACATCAAGTTGAATATATAACATGACAAGAATGTCATCTTTGTCATCCTACTCTTTCTACTCAAAGTGATGCTTCTCGGGTCAAAGTATAATTTGCTGGTATCAAAGCCCTATTCTTACTGCCTCAGTGTAAAATTGGAGAGGAGATAAAACGTTCTCTTGAGCTTTTTTTATTTAAATTTAATTTTATTTTATTTGTGAACATACTGTACAGAGGGGTTACAATTACATGGGTACGATAATGCGTACATTTCTTACCAAGCATTGCAGCCTCCTCCTTTGTTTACCCTTCACATCCCTTCCCAGCCTCCCCCCTCCCCCCAATCCCAATCCTTCTCCTTTCCTCCCCTTCCCCCCCTTCTCCCCCACCCCCGCACCTACATTGTAGAGTTCATTTTGGACATGACAACTTGTACTTCTCATTGTTGCAACAGGTCCACCTGTATCCTTAAACAACTGGTTTTTCCCCATCTCCTCCACAAGTTATACTGACATCAAATATAGTGAAAGCAGGGGTTATACTTGGGGGAGGGACATACAAAGCAACAAAGAGATAATCTTATAAATGTGTTAGAAACACATGCATGGAAGAAAAAACATTAAAATACATATCTAAGGGTTCATTTTCCTGACATCACATTATCTGACCTTTTCCGCTTGACTCATACATATACTAGATATTGCAAATAAGGGAAACCATGGGACCTATGTTTCTTTGGGCCTGGCTTACTTCACTTAATATAATTTATTCCAAGTTTTTCCATTTCCTAACAAGTGGGGCAATGTCATTCTTTCTGATGGAGGCATAGAATTCCATTGTGTATATATACCACATTTTCTTGATCCATTCATCTTCTGAGGGGCATCTGGGTTGGTTCCATATCTTAGCTACAGTAAATAATGCTGCAATAAACATAGTTGTGGTGGTAGCTTTAGTGTGGTCTTGTTTGTAAACATTTGGGTAAATGCCCAAAAGTGGGATTGCTGGGTCATAGGGGAGTTCTATGTGGAGTCTTTTGAGGAACCTCCATACTGCTTTCCAAAGTGGTTGAACAAGTTTACATTCCCACCAACAATGAAGTAAGGTTCCTTTCTGTCCACATCCCCTCCAGTATCTGTTGTTGTTAGAGTTCTTGATTTTTGCCGTTCTAATTGGAGTGAGGTGATATCTCAATGTTGTTTTGATTTTCATTTCTTTTATGGCTAGGGATGTTGAACATTTCTTCATGTGGTTCTCTTGAGCTTTTATTCCTCACTCTTTAGGGATCCTTCTTGTTTTTTAGATATTTTTTATCCCCTTGTACCCCCAGTCAGCTGTTTCCTAGAACCCCTGGTCCCCAGACAAACCACTAGATCTACTTTCTCTAGAAAAGAATACTTCATTACTTCC
>NW_012288138.1:0-1842 GCF_000151885.1 Dipodomys ordii
CCCGCTGTGTCCCCTCTGTGTCCCGCTGTGTCCTCGCTGTGTCCCCTCTGTGTCCCGCTGTGTCCCCGGCTGTGTCCCCCGCTGTGTACCGCTCTTCCTCGCTGTGTCCCCTGCTGTGTCCCTGCTGTGTCCCGCTGTGTCCCCGCTGTGTCCCCTGCTGGGTCCCGCTGTGTCCCCGGCTGTGTCCCGCTCTTTCCCGCTGTGTCCCGCTGTGTCCTTGCTGTGTCCCCATTTGTGTCCCGCTGTGTCCCCATGTGTCACGCTGTGTCTTCTCTGTGTATCCCTCTTTGTCCCGCTGTGTCCTCGCTGTGTCCTCCACTGTGTCCAGGCTGTGACCCGCGGTGTCCCTGCTGTGTCCCCGCTGTGTGCCGCTGTGTCCCCGATGTCCAGCGCTGTGTCCCGATGTGTCCCCGCTATCCGCATGTGTGTCCCCGCTGTCCCCCGCTGTGTCCCCACTGTGTCCCGCTGTGTCCTCGCTGTGTCCCCCGCTGTGTCCCACTGTGTCCCCCACTGTGTCCCGCTGTGTCCCGCTGTGTCTCCGCAGTCCGCCGGGGTGTCACCGCTGTCCCCCTCTGTATCCCACGCTGTGTCCTGCTGTGTCCTTGCTGTGTCTCACTGTGTCCCTGCTGTGTCTCCGCTGTGTCCCGCTGTGTCCCTGGTGTGTCCTCGCTGTGTAACCGCTGAGTCCTTCTGTGTCCCCTCTGTGTCCTGCTGTGTCCCCTGCTGTGTCCCCGCTGTGTCCCGCTGTGTCCTCCTGTGTCCCACTGTGTCCTCGCTGTGTCCCGCCTTGTCCCCCGCTGTGTCCCTGCTTTGTCCCTTTGTGTCCAGCTGTGTCCCGCTGTGTACCCTGCAGTGTCCTGCTGTGTCCCCCGATGTGTCCCGCTGTGTCCCGCTGTGTCCCCACTGTGTCCCGCTGTGTCCTGCTGTGTCCCTGGTGTGTCCTCGCTGTGTAACCGCTGAGTCCCTCTGTGTCCCCGCTGTGTCCCGCTGTCCACCGGAGTGTCACCGCTGTCCCCCGCTGTATCCCACGCTGTGTCCCACTGTGTCCTCCCTGTGTCCCGATATGTCACCGCTGTGTCTCCGCTGTGTCCTGCTGTGTCCCTGGTTTGTCCTCGCTGTGTAACTGCTGAGTTCCTCTGTGTGCCCGCTGTGTCCCACTGTGTCCCCCGCTGTGTCCCCGCTGTGTCCCCTGTGTGTCCTCCTATGTCCCGCTGTGTCCCCCGCTGTTTCCCCCACTATTTCCTGGCTGTGAGCCACTGTGTCCATGCTGTGTCCCCCGCTGTGTCCCGCTGTGTCCCGCTGTGTCCCCCGCTGTGTTACCCGCTGTGTCCCCCACTATTTACCGCTCTGTCCCCCACTGTGTCCCCCGCTGTGTCCCCGCTGTGTCCCCGCTGTGTCCCGCTGTGTCCCTGGTGTGTCCTCGCTGTGTAACTGCTATGTCCCTCTGTGTCCCCGCTGTGTCCCACTGTGTCCCGCAGTTTCCCCCTTTGTGCCCTCTGTGTCATTGCTGTATCCCCTGCTGTGTCCCACTGTGTCCCCTGCTGTGTCCCTGCTGTGTCCCTGCTGTGTCCTAGCTGTGTCCCGCTCTGTCCCCGTTGTTCCCCGGTTTGTCCCCTCTGTCCCCCGCTGTGTCCCTCGCTGTGTACCTCTGTGTCCCACTCTGTCCTCGCTTTGTCCCTGCGAAGTCCCGCTGTGGCCCCGCTGTGTACCCCGCTGTGTCCCACTGTGTCCCACTGTGTGCCCTCTTTGTTCCTCTCTGTGACCTGCTGTGTCCCCTGATGTGTCCCCGCTGTGTCCCGCTGTGTCCCGCTGTGTCCTGCTGTGTACCCTGCAGTGTCCTGC
>NW_012288139.1:0-31043 GCF_000151885.1 Dipodomys ordii
TCACCCGCTCTGTTCTCGCTCTGTCCTCGCTTTGTCCCTGCGATGTCCCGCTGTGTACCCCGCTGTGTCCCACTGTGTTCCCGGCTGTGTCCCCCGCTGTGTCCCCTGCTGTGTCCCCGCTGTGTCCCCTGCTGTGTCCCGTTGTGTCCCCGGCTGTTTCCCGCTCTTTCCCGCTGTGTCCCGCTGTGTCCTTGCTCTGTCCCAATTTGTGTCCCGCTGTGTCCTCGCTGGGTCACCCGCTGTGTCCCTCTGTGTTCCCATGTGTCACGCTGTGTCCTCTCTGTGTATCCCTCTGTGTCCCGCTGTGTCCTCGCTGTGTCCCCCACTGTGTCCAGGCTGTGACCCGCGGTGTCCCTGCTGTGTCCCCGTTGTCTCCCGCTGTGTCCCGCTGTGTCCCCGATGTCCAGCGCTGTGTCCCGTTGTTTCCCCGCTATCCGCATATGTGGCCCCGCTGTCCCCCGCTGTGTCCCGCTGTGTCCTCGCTGTGTCCCCCGCTGTGTCCCACTGTGTCCCCCACTGTGTCCCGCTGTGTCCCGCTGTGTCCCCGCTGTCCGCCGGTGTGTCACCGCTCTCCCCCGCTGTATCCCACGCTGTGTCCCGCTGTGTCCTCGCTGTGTCTCACTGTGTCCCTACTGTGTCTCCGCTGTGTCCCGCTGTGTCCCTGGTGTGTCCTCGCTGTGTAACCGCTGAGTCCCTCTGTGTCCCCTCTGTGTCCTGCTGTGTCCCCTGCTGTGTCCCCGCTGTGTCCCGCTGTGTCCTCCTGTGTCCCACTGTGTCCTCGCGGTGTCATGCCTTGTCCCCCGCTGTGTCCCTGCTTTGTCCCTTTGTGTCCAGCTGTGTCTCGCTGTGTACCCTGCAGTGTTCTGCTGTGTCCCCCGATGTGTCCCGCTGTGTCCCGCTGTGTCCCCACTGCGTCCCGCTGTGTCCTGCTGTGTCCCTGGTGTGTCCTCGCTGTGTAACCGCTGAGTCCCTCTGTGTCCCCGCTGTGTCCCGCTGTCCGCCGGAGTGTCACCGCTGTCCCCCGCTGTATCCCCCGCTGTGTCCCGCTGTGTCCTCCCTGTGTCCCGCTGTGTCCCCGCTGTGTCTCCGCTGTGTCCTGCTGTGTCCCTGGTGTTTCCTCGCTGTGTAACCGCTGAGTCCCTCTGTGTCCCCGCTGTGTCCCACTGTGTCCCCCGCTGTGTCCCCGCTGTGTCCCCTGTGTGTCCTCCTGTGTCCCGCTGTGTCCCCCGCTGTGTCCCCCACTATTTCCTGGCTGTGAGCCGCTGTGTCCATGCTGTATCCCCCGCTGTGTCCCTCTGTGTCCCGTTGTGTCCCCCGCTGTTTTACCCGCTGTGTCCCGCTGTGCCCTGCTGTGTTCCGCTGTGTCCCGCTGTGTGCCTGCTGTCCCCTCTGTGTCCCTGCTGTGTCCCCTGCTGTGTTCTGCTGTGTCCCGCTGTGTCCTTGCTGTCCGCCGTTGTGTCACCGCTGTCCCCCGCTGTATCCCACGCTGTGTCCAACTGTGTCCTCGCTGTGTCTCACTGTGTCCCTGCTGTGTCTCCGCTGTGTCCCGCTGTGTCCCTGGTGTGTCTTCGCTGTGTAACCGCTGAGTCCTTCTGTGTGCCCGCTGTGTCCCACTGTGTCCCCCGCTGTGTCCCCGCTGTGTCCCCGCTGTGTCCTGCTGTGTCCCTGGTGTGTCCTCGCTGTGTAACCGCTGAGGCCCTCTGTGTCCCCGCTGTGTCCCACTGTGTCCCCCGCTGTGTCCCCTGTGTGTCCTCCTGTGTCCCGTTGTGTCCCCCGCTGTGTCCCCCACTATTTCCTGGCTGTGAGCCGCTGTGTCCATGCTGTGTCCCCCGCTGTGTCCCGCTGTGTCCTGCTGTGTCCCCCACTGTGTTAACGCTGTGACCCGCTGTGCCCCGCTGTGTTCCGCTGTGTCCCGCTGTGTGCCTGCTGTCCCATCTGTGTCCCCGCTGTGTCCCCTGCTGTGTCCCGCTGTGTCCCGCTGTGTCCCTGCTGTCCGCATGTGTGTCACCTCTGTCCCCCGCTGTATCCCACGCTGTGTCCCACTGTGTCCTCGCTGTGTCTCTCTGTGTCCCAGCTGTGTCTCCGCTGAGTCCCTCTGTGTCCCCGCTGTGTCCCACTGTGTCCCACGCTGTGTCCCCACTGTGTACCCTGTGTGTCCTCCTGTGTCCCGCTGTGTCCCCCACTATTTTCCTGACTGTGAGCCGCTGTGTCCATGCTGTGTCCCCCGCTGTATCCCGCTGTGTCCCGCTGTGTCCCCTCTGTGTTACTCGCTGTGTCTCGCTGTGTCCTGCTGTGTCCGCTGTGTCCCGCTGTGTGCCTGCTGTCCCCTCTTTGTCCCCGCTGTGTCCCCTGCTGTGTCCCGCTGTGTCCCGCTGTGTCCCTGCTGTCAGCCGGTGTGTCACCGCTGTCCCCCGCTGTATCCCACGCTGTGTCCCACTGTGTCCTCGCTGTGTCTCACTGTGTCCCTGCGGTGTCTCCGCTGTGTCCCGCTGTGTCCCTGGTGTGTCTTCGCTGTGTAACCGCTGAGTCCCTCTGTGTGCCCGCTGTGTCCCACTGTGTCCCCCGCTGTGTCCCCGCTCTGTCCCCGCTGTGTCCTCCTGTGTCCCGCTGTGTCCTCGCTGTCTCCTTCTGTATCCCGCTGTGTCCCCCGCTGTGTTCCCCACTAATTCCCCGTTGTGACCCACTGTGTCCATGCTGTGTCCCCCGCTGTGTCCCCCACTATTTCCCCGGTGTGTCCCGCTGTGTCCATGCTGTGTCCCCCGCTGTGTCCCGCTGTGTCCCTCTGTGTGTCCCGCTGTGTTACCCGCTGTGTCCCGCTGTGTCCCGCTGTGTCCTGCTGTGTCCCGCTGGGTGCCTGCTCTCCCCCGGTGTGTCCCCCGCTGTGTACCGCTGTGTCCTGCTGCGTCCCCACTGTGTCCCGATGTGTACCGCTGTGTCTGCCTCTGTGTACCCGGCTGTGTCCTGCTGTGTCCCCCTCTGTGTCCCCAGCTGTGTCTGGCTGTGTCCCGCTGTGTTCCCCTGTGTCCCCCGCTGTGTCCCGCTGTGTTCTTTGCTGTGTCCCCCGCTTTGTCCCGCTGTGTCCCCCGCTGTTTACCGCTCTGTCCCCCACTGTGTCCCCCGCTGTGTCCCCGCTGTGTCCCCGCTGTGTCCCGCTGTGTCCCTGGTGTGTCCTCGCTGTGTAACTGCTATGTCCCTCTGTGTCCGCGCTGTGTCCCACTGTGTCCCGCAGTGTCCCCCTATGTGCCCTCTGTGTCATTGCTGTATCCCCTGCTGTGTCCCACTGTGTCCCCAGCTGTGTCCCCGCTGTGTCCCCGCTGTGTCCTAGCTGTGTCCCGCTGTGTCCCCGTTGTTCCCCGGTTTGTCCCCACTGTCCCCTGCTGTGTCCCTTGCTGTGTACCTCTGTGTCCCGCTCTGTCCTCCCTTTGTCCCCGCGATGTCCCGTTGTGGCCCCGCTGTGTACCTCGCTGTGTCCCACTGTGTCCCCCTGTGTGCCCCCTTTGTTCCCCTCTGTGTCCTGCTGTGTCCCCTGATGTGTCCCCACTGTGTCCTGCTGTGTCCCGCTGTGTCCCGCTGTGTAGCCTGCAGTGTCCTGCTGTGTCCCCCGATGTGTCCCGCTGTGTCCCGCTGTGTCCCTACTGTGTCCCGCTGTGTCCCCGCTGTGTCCCCTGCTGTGTCCCGCTGTGTTCCCGGCTGTGTCCCACGCTGTGTCCCGCTCTTTCCCGCTGTGTCCCCTGCTGTGTCCCCGCTGTGTCCCACTGTGTCCCGCTGTGTCCCGCTGTGCTTCCTGCAGTGTCCTGCTGTGTCCCCCGAAGTGTCCCGCTGTGTCCCGCTGTGTCCCCTCTGTGTCCCGCTGTGTCCTCGCTGTGTCCCCTGCTGTGTCCCGCTGTGTCCCCGGCTGTGTCCCCCGCTGTGTACCGCTCTTCCTCGCTGTGTCCCCTGCTGTGTCCCTGCTGTGTCCCGCTGTGTCCCCGCTGTGTCCCCTGCTGGGTCCCGCTGTGTCCCCGGCTGTGTCCCGCTCTTTCCCGCTGTGTCCCGCTGTGTCCTTGCTGTGTCCCCATTTGTGTCCCGCTGTGTCCCCATGTGTCACGCTGTGTCTTCTCTGTGTATCCCTCTTTGTCCCGCTGTGTCCTCGCTGTGTCCCCCACTGTGTCCAGGCTGTGACCCGCGGTGTCCCTGCTGTGTCCCCGCTGTGTGCCGCTGTGTCCCCGATGTCTAGCGCTGTGTCCCGTTGTGTCCCCGCTATCCGCATGTGTGTCCCCGCTGTCCCCCGCTGTGTCCCCACTGTGTCCCGCTGTGTCCTCGCTGTGTCCCCCGTTGTGTCCCACTGTGACCCCCACTGTGTCCCGCTGTGTCCCGCTGTGTCTTGCAGTCCGCCGGGGTGTCACCGCTGTCCCCCTCTGTATCCCACGCTGTGTCCTGCTGTGTCCTTGCTGTGTCTCACTGTGTCCCTGCTGTGTCTCCGCTGTGTCCCGCTGTGTCCCTGGTGTGTCCTCGCTGTGTAACCGCTGAGTCCTTCTGTGTCCCCTCTGTGTCCTGCTGTGTCCCCTGCTGTGTCCCCGCTGTGTCCCGCTGTGTCCTCCTGTGTCCCACTGTGTCCTCGCTGTGTCCCGCCTTGTCCCCCGCTGTGTCCCTGCTTTGTCCCTTTGTGTCCAGCTGTGTCCCGCTGTGTACACTGCAGTGTCCTGCTGTGTCCCCCGATGTGTCCCGCTGTGTCCCCCTGTGTCCCGCTGTGTCCCCACTGCGTCCCGCTGTGTCCTGCTGTGTCCCTGGTGTGTCCTCGCTGTGTAACCGCTGAGTCCCTCTGTGTCCCCGCTGTGTCCCGCTGTCCGCCGGAGTGTCACCGCTGTCCCCCGCTGTATCCCCCGCTGTGTCCCGCTGTGTCCTCCCTGTGTCCCGCTGTGTCCCCGCTGTGTCTCCGCTGTGTCCTGCTGTGTCCCTGGTGTGTCCTCGCTGTGTAACCGCTGAGTACCTCTGTGTCCCCGCTGTGTCCCACTGTGTCCCCCGCTGTGTCCCCGCTGTGTCCCCTGTGTGTCCTCCTGTGTCCCGCTGTGTCCCGCGTTGTGTCCCCCACTATTTCCTGGCTGTGAGCCGCTATGTCCATGCTGTGTCCCCCGCTGTGTCCTGCTTTGGCCCCCTGTGTCCCCTGCTGTGTTACCCGCTGTGTCCCGCTGTGCCCTGCTGTGTTCCGCTATGTACCGCTGTGTGCCTGCTGTCCCCTCTGTGTCCCCGCTGTGTCCCCTGCTGTGTCCCGCTGTGTCCCGCTGTGCCCCTGCTGTCCTCCGGTGTGTCACCGCTGTCCCCCGCTGTATCCCACGCTGTGTCCCACTGTGTCCTCGCTGTGTCTCACTGTGTCCCTGCTGTGTCTCCGCTGGGTCCCGCTGTGTCCCTGGTGTGTCTTCGCTGTGTAACCGCTGAGTCCCTCTGTGTGCCCGCTGTGTCCCACTGTATCCCCCGCTGTGTCCCCGCTGTGTCTCCGCTGTGTCCCTGGTGTTTCCTTGCTGTGTAACCGCTGAGTCCCTCTGTGTCCCCGCTGTGTCCCACTGTGTCCCCCGCTGTGTCCCTGCTGTGTCCCCTGTGTGTCCTCCTGTGTCCCGCTGTGTCCCCCGCTGTGTCCCTCACTATTTACTAGCTGTGAGCCGCTGTGTCCATGCTGTGTCCCATGCTGTATCCCGCTGTGTCCCACTGTGTCCCCCACTGTGTTACCCGCTGTGTCCCGCTGTGCCCTGTTGTGTTCCGCTGTGTCCCGCTGTGTGCCTGCTGTCCCCTCTGTGTCCCCGCTGTGTACCCTGCTGTGTCCCGCTGTGTCCCGCTGTGTCCCTGCTTTCCGCCGGTGTGTCACCGCTGTCCCCCGCTGTATCCCACGCTGTGTCCCACTGTGTCCTCGCTGTGTCTCACTGTGTCCCTGCTGTGTCTCCGCTGTGTCCCACTGTGTCCCTGGTGTGTCTTCGCTGTGTAACCGCTGAGTCCCTCTGTGTGCCCGCTGTGTCCCACTGTGTCCCCAGCTGTGTCCCAGCTGTGTCCCTGCTGTGTCCTCCTGTGTCCCGCTGTGTCCTCGCTGTGTCCTTCTGTATCCTGCTGTGTCCCCCGCTGTGCCCCTGCTGTATCCTCGCTGTGTAACCGCTGAGTCCCTCTGTGTCCCCTCTGTGTCCCGCTTTGTTACCCGCTGTGTCCCGCTGTGTCCCGCTGTGTACCGCTGTGTCCCGCTGTGTGCTGCTCTCCCCCGGTGTGTCCACCGCTGTGTCACAGCTGTGTCCCCAGCTGTGTCCGGCTGTGTCCCGCTGTGTTCCCCTGTGTTCCCCGCTGTGTCCCGCTGTGTTCTTTGCTGTGTCCCGCTGTGTCCCGCTGTGTCCCTGCTGTCCGCTGGTGTGTCACCGCTGTCCCCCGCTGTATCCAACGCTGTGTCCCACTGTGTCCTCGCTGTGTCTCACTGTGTCCCTGTTGTGTCTCCGCTGTGTCCGGCTGTGTTCCTGGTGTGTCTTCGCTGTGTAACCGCTGAGTCCCTCTGTGTGCCCGCTGTGTCCCACTGTGTCCCCCGCTGTGTCCCCGCTGTGTCCCCGCTGTGTCCTCCTGTGTCCCACTGTGTCCTCGCTGTGTCCTTCTGTATCCCGCTGTGTCCCCCACTATTTCCCCGCTGTATCCCGCTGTGTCCATGCTGTGTCCCCCGCTGTGTCCCGGTGTGTCCTGCTGTGTGTCCCGCTGTGTTCGCCGCTGTGTCCTGCTGTGTCCTGCAATGTCCCGCTGTGTCCCGCTGTGTGCCTGCTCTCCCCCGGTGTGTCCCCTGCTGTGT
The DNA here is from genome assembly GCF_000151885.1 of Dipodomys ordii. NCBI lineage: Eukaryota > Metazoa > Chordata > Mammalia > Rodentia > Heteromyidae > Dipodomys > Dipodomys ordii. The sequence goes on from NW_012288139.1 coordinate 6,788, forward strand.
GCCGCTGTGTCCTGCAGTGTCCCCGCTGTGTCCCGATGTGTACCGCTGTGTCTCCCTCTGTGTACCCCGCTGTGTCCTGCTGTGTCCCCCGCTGTGTCCTGCTGTGTCCTCGCTGTGTCCCCCGCTGTTTCCCGCTGTTTCCCCCGCTGTGTCACCCGCTGTGTCCCCAGCTGTGTCTGGCTGTGTCCCGCTGTGTTCCCCTGTGTCCCCCGCTCTGTCCCGCTGTGTTCTTTGCTGTGTCCCCCGCTGAGTCCCGCTGTGTCCCCCACTATTTACCGCTCTGTCCCCCACTGTGTCCCCCGCTGTGTCCCCGCTGTGTCCCCGCTGTGTCCCGCTGTGTCCCTGGTGTGTCCTCGCTGTGTAACTGCTATGTCCCTCTGTGTCCCCGCTGTGTCCCACTGTGTCCCGCAGTTTCCCCCTTTGTGCCCTCTGTGTCATTGCTGTATCCCCTGCTGTGTCCCACTGTGTCCCCTGCTGTGTCCCTGCTGTGTCCCCGCTGTGTCCTAGCTGTGTCCCGCTGTGTCCCCGTTGTTCCCCGGTTTGTCCCCTCTGTCCCCCGCTGTGTCCCTCACTGTGTACCTCTGTGTCCCACTCTGTCCTCGCTTTGTCCCTGCGAAGTCCCGCTGTGGCCCCGCTGTGTACCCCGCTGTGTCCCACTGTGTCCCACTGTGTGCCCTCTTTGTTCCTCTCTGTGACCTGCTGTGTCCCCTGATGTGTCCCCGCTGTGTCCCGCTGTGTCCTGCTGTGTACCCTGCAGTGTCCTGCTGTGTCCCCCGATGTGTCCCCACTGTGTCCCGCTGTGTCCCCGCTGTGATCCCTGCTGTGTCCCGCTTTGTTCCCGGCTGTGTCCCCCGCTGTGTCCCGCTCTTTCCCACTGTGTCCCCTGCGGTGTCACCGCTGTGTCCCACTGTGTCCCTCTGTGCTCCCTGCAGTGTCCTGTTGTGTCCCCCGAAGTGTCCCGCTGTGTCCCGCTGTGTCCCCGGCTGTGTCCCGCTCTTTCCGGCTGTGTCCTGCTGTGTCCTTGCTGTGTCCCCATTTGTGTCCTGCTGTGTCCTCGCTGTGTCCCCCACTGTGTCCAGGCTGTGACCCGTGGTGTCCCTGCTGTGTCCCCGCTGTGTCCCGCTGTGTCCCTGACGTCCACCGCTGTGTCCCGTTGTGTCCCCGCTCTCCGCATGTGTGTCCCCGCTGTCCCCCGCTGTGTCCCCGCTGTGTCCCGCTGTGTCCTCGCTGTGTCCCCTGCTGTGTCCCACTGTGTCCCCCACTGTGTCCCGCTGTGTCCCGCTGTGTCCCCGCTGTCCGCCGGTGTGTCACCGCTGTCCCCTGCTGTATCCCACGCTGTGTCCCGCTGTGTCCTCGCTGTGTCTCAGTGTGTCCCTGCTGTGTCTCCGCTGTGTCCCGCTGTGCCCCTGGTGTGTCCTCGCTGTGTAACCGGTGAGTCCCTCTGTGCCCCCTCTGTGTCCTGCTGTGTCCCCTGCTTTGTCCCCGCTGTGTCCCGCTGTGTCCTCCTGTGTCCCACTGTGTCCTCGCTGTGTCCCGCCTTGTCCCCCGCTGTGTCCCTGCTTTGTCCCTTTGTGTCCAGCTGTGTCCCGCTGTGTACCCTGCAGTGTCCTGCTGTGTCCCCCGATGTGTCCCGCTGTGTCCCGCTGTGTCCCCACTGTGTCCCGCTGTGTCCTGCTGTGTCCCTGGTGTGTCCTCGCTGTGTAACCGCTGAGTCCCTCTGTGTCCCTGCTGTGTCCCGCTGTCCACCGGAGTGTCACCGCTGTCCCCCGCTGTATCCCACGCTGTGTCCCACTGTGTCCTCCCTGTGTCCCGATATGTCACCGCTGTGTCTCCGCTGTGTCCTGCTGTGTCCCTGGTTTGTCCTCGCTGTGTAACTGCTGAGTTCCTCTGTGTGCCCGCTGTGTCCCACTGTGTCCCCCGCTGTGTCCCCGCTGTGTCCCCTGTGTGTCCTCCTATGTCCCGCTGTGTCCCCCGCTGTTTCCCCCACTATTTCCTGGCTGTGAGCCACTGTGTCCATGCTGTGTCCCCCGCTGTGTCCCGCTGTGTCCCGCTGTGTCCCCCGCTGTGTTACCCGCTGTGTCCCGCTGTGCCCTGCTGTGTTCTGCTGTGTCCCGCTGTGTGCCTGCTGTCCCCCGCTGTATCCCACGCTGTGTCCCACTGTGTCCTCCCTGTGTCCCGATATGTCACCGCTGTGTCCCCGCTGTGTCCCCTGCTGTGTCCCACTGTGTCCATGCTGTCCGCCAGTGTGTCACCGCTGTCCCCCGCTGTATCCCACGCTGTGTCCCACTGTGTCCTCGCTGTGTCTCACTGTGTCCCTGCTGTGTCTCCGCTGTGTCCCGCTGTGTCCTTGCTGTGTACCCCGCTGTGTCCCACTGTGTCCCTCTGTGTGCCCCCTTTGTTCCCCTCTGTGTCCTGCTGTGTCCCCTGATGTGTCCCTTCTGTGTTCCGCTGTGTCCCGCTGTGTCCCGCTGTGTACCCCGCAGTGTCCTGCTGTGTACCCCGATGTGTCCCGCTGTGTCCCCACTGTGTCCCGCTGTGTCCCCACTGTGTCCCCTGCTGTGTCCCGCTGTGTTCCCGGCTGTGTCGCCCGCTGTGTCCCGCTCTTTCCCGCTGTGTCCACTGCTGTGTCACCGCTGTGTCCCACTGTGTCACGCTGTGCTCCCTGCAGTGTCCTGCTGTGTCCCCCGAAGTGTCCCGCTGTGTCCCGCTGTGTCCCCGGCTGTGTCCCGCTCTTTCCCGCTGTGTCCCGCTGTGTCCTTGCTGTGTCCCCATTTGTGTCCCGCTGTGTCCTCGCTGTGTCCCCCACTGTGTCCAGGCTGTGACCCGCGGTGTCCCTGCTGTGTCCCCGCTGTGTCCCATTGTGTCCCCGATGTCCACCGCTGTGTCCCGTTGTGTCCCCGCTATCCGGATGTGTGTCCCCGCTGTCCCCCGCTGTGTCCCCGCTGTGTCCCGCTGTGTCCTCGCTGTGTCCCCCGCTGTGTCCCACTGTGACCCCCACTGTGTCCCGCTGTGTCCCCGCTGTCCGCCGGTGTGTCACCGCTGTCCCCCGCTGTTACCCACGCTTTGTCCCGCTGTGTCCTCGTTGTGTCTCACTGTGTCCCTGCTGTGTCTCCGCTGTGTCCCGCTGTGTCCCTGGTGTGTCCTCGCTGTGTAACCGCTGAGTCCCTCTGTGTCCCCTCTGTGTCCTGCTGTGTCCCGTGCTGTGTCCCCGCTGTGTCTCGCTGTGTCCTCCTGTGTCCCACTGTGTCCTCGCTGTGTCCCGCCTTGTCCCCCCTGTGTCCCTGCTTTGTCCCTTTGTGTCCAGCTGTGTCCCGCTGTGTACCCTGCAGTGTCCTGCTGTGTCCCCCGATGTGTCCCGCTGTGTCCCCACTGCGTCCCGCTGTGTCCTGCTATTTCCCTGGTGTGTCCTCGCTGTGTAACCGCTGAGTCCCTCTGTGTCCCCGCTGTGTCCCGCTGTCCGCCGGAGTGTCACCGCTGTCCCCCGCTGTATCCCCCGCTGTGTCCCGCTGTGTCCTCCCTGTGTCCCGCAGTGTCCCCGCTGTGTCTCCGCTGTGTCCTGCTGTGTCCCTGGTGTGTCCTCGCTGTGTAACCGCTGAGTCCCTCTGTGTCCCCGCTGTGTCCCACTGTGTCCCCCGCTGTGTCCCCGCTGTGTCCTCTGTGTGTCCTCCTGTGTCCCGCTGTGTCCCCCGCTGTGTCCACCACTATTTCCTGGCTGTGAGCCGCTGTGTCCATGCTGTGTCCCCCGCTGTGTCCCGCTGTGTCCCACTGTGTCCCCCGCTGTGTTACCCGCTGTGTCCCGCTGTGCCCTGCTATGTTCCGCTGTGTCCCGCTGTGTGCCTGCTGTCCCCTCTGTGTCCCCGCTGTGTCCCCTGCTGTGTCCCGCTGTGTCCCGCTGTGTCCCTGCTGTCCGCCGGTGTGTCACCGCTGTCCCCCGCTGTATCCCACGCTGTGTCCCACTGTGTCCTCGCTGTGTCTCACTGTGTTCCTGCTGTGTCTCCGCTGTTTCCCTCTGTGTCCCTGCTGTGTCTTCGCTGTGTAACCGCTGAGTCCCTCTGTGTGCCCGCTGTGTCCCACTGTGTCCCCCGCTGTGTCCCCGCTGTGTCCCCGCTGTGTCCTCCTGTGTCCCGCTGTGTCCTCGCTGTCTCCTTCTGTATCCCGCTGTGTCCCCCGCTGTGTCCCCCACTATTTCCCCGCTGTGATCCGCTGTGTCCATGCTGTGTCCCCCGCTGTGTCCCGCTGTGTGTCCCGCTTTGTTACCCGCTGTGTCCCGCTGTGTCCCGCTGTGTCCCGCTGTGTCTCCGCAGTCCGCCGGGGTGTCACCGCTGTCCCCCTCTGTATCCCACGCTGTGTCCTGCTGTGTCCTTGCTGTGTCTCACTGTGTCCCTGCTGTGTCTCCGCTGTGTCCCGCTGTGTCCCTGGTGTGTCCTCGCTGTGTAACCGCTGAGTCCTTCTGTGTCCCCTCTGTGTCCTGCTGTGTCCCCTGCTGTGTCCCCGCTGTGTCCCGCTGTGTCCTCCTGTGTCCCACTGTGTCCTCGCTGTGTCCCGCCTTGTCCCCCGCTGTGTCCCTGCTTTGTCCCTTTGTGTCCAGCTGTGTCCCGCTGTGTACCCTGCAGTGTCCTGCTGTGTCCCCCGATGTGTCCCGCTGTGTCCTGCTGTGTCCGCACTGCGTCCCGCTGTGTCCTGCTGTGTCCCTGGTGTGTCTTTACTGTGTAACCGCTGAGTCCCTCTGTGTCCCCGCTGTGTCCAGCTGTCCGCCCGAGTGTCAACGCTGTCCCCCGCTGTATCCCCTGCTGTGTCCTGCTGTGTCCTCCCTGTGTCCCGCTTGTCCCCGCTGTGTCTCCGCTGTGTCCTGCTGTGTACCTGGTGTGTCCCCTGTGTGTCCTCCTGTGTCCCGCTGTGTCCCCCGCTGTGTCCCCGCTGTGTCCCCTGTGTGTCCTCCTGTGTCCCGCTGTGTCCCCCGCTGTGTCCCCCACTATTTCCTGGCTGTGAGCCGCTGTTTCCATGCTATGTCTCCCGCTGTGTCCCGCTGTGTCCCCCGCTGTGTTACCTGCTTTGTCCCGCTGTGCCCTGCTGTGTTCCGCTGTGTCCCGCTGTGTGCCTGCTGTCCCCTCTTTGTCCCCGCTGTGTCCCCTGCTGTGTCCCGCTGTGTCCCACTGTGTCCTCGCTGTGTCTCACTGTGTCCCTGCTGTGTCTCCGCTGTGTCCCGCTGTGTCCCTGGTGTGTCTTCGCTGTGTAACCGCTGAGTCCCTCTGTGTGCCCGCTGTGTCCCACTGTGTCCCCCGCTGTGTCCCCGCTGTGTCCTTGCTGTGTCCTTCTGTATCCCGCTGTGTCCCCCGCTGTGTCCCCCACTATTTCCCCGCTGTGACCCGCTGTGTCCATGCTGTGTCCCCCGCTGTGTCCCGCTGTGTCCCGCTGTGTGTCCTGCTTTGTTACCCGCTGTGTCCCGCTGTGTCCTGCTGTGACCCGCTGGGTGCCTGCTCTCGCCCGGTGTGTCTCCCGCTGTGTCCCGCTGTGTCCTGCTGTGTCCCGATGTGTAACGCTATGTCTGCCTCTGTGTAGCCGCTGTGTCCTGCTGTGTCCCCCGCTGTGTCCTGCTGTGTCCTCGCTGTGTCCCCCGCTGTTTCCCGCTGTTTCCCCCGCTGTTTCCCCCGCTGTGTCCCCAGCTGTGTCCGGCTGTGTCCCGCTGTGTTCCCTTGTGTCCCCCGCTGTGTTCCCCTGTGTCCCCCGCTGTGTCCCGCTGTGTTCTTTGCTGTGCCCCCGCTGAGTCCCGTTGTGTCCCCGCTGATTACCGCTCTGTCCCCCACTGTGTCCCCCGCTGTGTCCCCGCTGTGTCCCCGCTGTGTCCCGCTGTGTCCCTGGTGTGTCCTCGCTGTGTAACTGCTATGTCCCTCTGTGTCCCTGCTGTGTCCCACTGTGTCCCGCAGTGTCCCCCTATGTGCCCTCTGTGTCATCGCTGTATCCCCTGCTGGGTCCCACTGTGTCCGCTGCTGTGTCCCCGCTGTGTCCCTGCTGTGTCCTAGCTGTGTCCCACTGTGTCCCCGTTGTTCCCCGGTTTGTCCCCACTGTCCCCCGCTGTGTCCCTCGCTGTGTACCTCTGTGTCCTGCTCTGTCCTCGCTTTGTCCCCGCGATATCCCGCTGTGACCCCGCTGTGTACCCCGCTGTGTCCCACTGTGTCCCACTGTGTGCCCCCTTTGTTCCCCTCTGAGTCCTGCTGTGTCCCCTGATGTGTCCCCGCTGTGTCCCCTGCTGTGTCCCACTGTGTTCACGGCTGTGTCCCCCACTGTGTCCCGCTCTTTCCCGCTGTGTCCCCTGCTGTGTCCCCGCTGTGTCCCACTGTGTCCCGCTGTGTCCCGCTGTGCTCCCTGCAGTGTCCTACTGTGTCCCCCGCTGTGTCCCGCTCTTTCCCGCTGTGTCCCCTGCTGTGTCCCCGCTGTGTCCCCTGCTGTGTCCCGCTGTGTCCCCGGCTGTCACCCGCTGTGTCCCCCTCGTCCCCGCTGTGTCCCCTGCTGTGTCCCAGCTGTGTCCCACTGTGTCCCGCTGTGTCCCCGCTGTGTCCCCTGCTGTGTCCCGCTGTGTCCCCGGCTATGTCCCGCTCTTTCCCGCTGTGTCCCGCTGTGTCCCGCTGTGCTCCCTGCAGTGTCCTGCTGTGTCCCCCGCTGTGTCCCGCTCTTTTGTTGCTGTGTTCCCTGCTGTGTCCCCACTGTGTCCCCTGCTGTGTCCCGCTGTGTCCCCGGCTGTGTTACCCGCTGTGTCCCCCTCTTCCCCGGTGTGTCCCCTGCTGTGTCCCAGCTGTGTCCCACTGTGTCCCGCTGTGTCCCCGCTGTGTCCCCTGCTGTGTCCCGCTGTGTCCCCGGCTGTGTCCCGCTCTTTCCCGCTGTGTCCCGCTGTGTCCCCTGCTGTGTCCCTGCTGTGTCCCGCTGTGTCCTCGCTGGGTCACCCGCTGTGTCCCGCTGTGTCCCCATGTGTCATGCTGTGTCCTCTCTGTGTATCCCTCTGTGTCCCGTTGTGTCCTCGCTGTGTCCCCCACTGTGTCCAGGCTGTGATCCGCGGTGTCCCTGCTGTGTCCCCGCTATGTATCCCTGTGTCCCCGATGCCCACCGCTGTGTCTCGTTGTGTCCCCGCTATCCCCCGCTGTGTCCCCGCTGTGTCCCCCGCTGTATCCCACTGTGTCCCCCACTGTGTCCCGCTGTGTCCCGCTGTGTCCCCGCTGTCCGCCGGTGTGTCACCGCTGTCCCCCGCTGTATCCCACGCTGTGTCCCGCTGTGTCCTCGCTGTGTCTCACTGTGTCCCTGCTGTGTCTCCGCTGTGTCCTGCTATGTCCCTGGTGTGTCTCGCTGTGTAACCGCTGAGTCCCTTTGTGTCCCCTCTGTGTCCTGCTGTGTCCCCTGCTGTGTCCCCGCTGTGTCCCGCTGTGTCCTCCTGTGTCCCACTGTGTCCACGCTGTGTCCCGCCTTGTCCCCCGCTGTGTCCCTGCTTTGTCCCTTTGTGTCCAGCTGTGTCCCGCTGTGTACCCTGCAGTGTCCTGCTGTGTCCCCCGATGTGTCCCGCTGTGTCCCGCTGTGTCCCCACTGCGTCCCGCTGTGTCCTGCTGTGTCCCTGGTGTGTCCTCGCTGTGTAACCGCTGAGTCCCTCTGTGTCCCCGCTGTGTCCCGCTGTCCGTCGGAGTGTCACCGCTGTCCCCCGCTGTAGCCCCCGCTGTGTCCCGCTGTGTCCTCCCTGTGTCCCGCTGTGTCCCCGCTGTGTCTCCGCTGTGTCCTGCTGTGTCCCTGGTGTGTCCTCGCTGTGTAACCGCTGAGTCCCTCTGTGTCCCCGCTGTGTCCCACTGTGTCCCCCGCTGTGTCCCTGCTGTGTCCCCTGTGTGTCCTCCTGTGTCCCGCTGTGTCCCCCGCTTTGTCCCCCACTATTTACTAGCTGTGAGCAGCTGTGTCCATGCTGTGTCCCACGCTGTATCCCGCTGTGTCCCACTGTGTCCCCCACTGTGTTACCCGCTGTGTCCTGCTGTGCCCTGTTGTGTTCCGCTGTGTCCCGCTGTGTGCCTGCTGTCCATTCTGTGTCCCCGCTGTGTCCCCTGCTGTGTCCCGCTGTGTCCAGCGGTGTCCCTGCTTTCCGCCGGTGTGTCACCGCTGTCCCCCGCTGTATCCCACGCTGTGTCCCACTGTGTCCTCGCTGTGTCTCACTGTGTTCCTGCTGTGTCTCCGCTGTGTCCCGCTGTGTCCCTGGTGTGTCTTCGCTCTGTAACCGCTGAGTCCCTCTGTGTGCCCGCTGTGTCCCACTGTGTCCCCCGCTGTGTCCCCGCTGTGTCCCCGCTGTGTCCTCCTGTGTCCCGGTGTGTCCTCGCTGTGTCCTTCTGTATCCTGCTGTGTCCCCCGCTGTGCCCCTGCTGTATCCTCGCTGTGTAACCGCTGAGTCAATCTGTGTCCCCTCTGTGTCCTGCTGTGTCCCCTGCTGTGTCCCCGCTATGTCCCGCTGTGTCCTCCTGTGTCCCACTGTGTCCTCGCTGTGTCCCGCCTTGTCCCCCGCTGTGTCCCTGCTTTGTTCCTTAGTGTCCAGCTGTGTCCGCTGTGTACCCTGCAGTGTCCTGCTGTGTCCCCCGATGTGTCCCGCTGTGTCCCGCTCTGTCCCCACTGCGTCCCGCTGTGTCCAGCTGTGTCCCTGGTGTGTCCTCGCTGTGTAACCGCTGAGTCCCTCTGTGTCCCCTAAGTGTCCCGCTGTCCGCCGGAGTGTCACCTCTATCCCCCGCTGTATCCCCCGCTGTGTCCCGCTGAGTCCTCCCTGTGTCCCGCTGTGTCCCCGCTGTGTCTCCGCTGTGTCCTGCTGTGTCCCTGGTGTGTCCTCGCTGTGTAACCGCTGAGTCCCTCTGTGTCCCCGCTGTGTCCCACTGTGTCCCCCGCTGTGTCCCCGCTGTGTCCCCTGTGTGTCCTTCTGTGTCCCGCTGTGTCCCCCGCTGTGTCCCCCACTATATCCTGGCTGTGAGCCACTGTGTCCATGCTGTGTCTCCCGCTGTGTCCCGCTGTGTCCCGCTGTGTCCCCCTCTGTGTTACCCGCTGTGTCCCGCTGTGCCCTGCTGTGTTCCGCTGTGTCCCGCTGTGTGCCTGCTGTCCCCTCTGTGTCCCCGCTGTGTCCCCTGCTGTGTCCCGCTGTGTCCCGCTGTGTCCCTGCTGTCCGCCGGTGTGTCACCGCTGTCCCCCGCTGTATCCCACGCTGTGTCCCACTGTGTCCTCGCTGTGTCTCACTGTGTCCCTGCTGTGTCTCCGCTGTGTCCCGCTGTGTCCCTGGTGTGTCTTCGCTGTGTAACCGCTGAGTCCCTCTGTGTGCCCACTGTGTCCCACTGTGTCCCCCGCTGTGTCCCCGCTGTGTCCCCGCTGTGTCCTCCTGTGTCCCGCTGTGTCCTCGCTGTGTCCTTCTGTATCCCGCTGTGTCCCCCGCTGTGTCCCCCACTATTTCCCCGCTGTGATCCGCTGTGTCCATGCTGTGTCCCCCGCTGTGTCCCGCTGTGTGTCCCGCTTTGTTACCCGCTGTGTCCCACTGTGTCCCGCTGTGTACCGCTGTGTCCCGCTGTGTGCCTGCTCTCCCCCGGTGTGTGCCCCGCTGTGTCCCGCTGTGTCCTGCTGTGTCCCCGCTGTGTCCTGCTGTGTCCTCGCTGTGTCCCCCGTTGTTTCTCGCTGTTTCGCCCGCTGTGTCACCCGCTGTGTCCCCAGCTGTGTCCGGCTGTGTCCCGCTGTGTTCCCCTGTGTTCCCCGCTGTGTCCCGCTGTGTCCCGCTGTGTCCCTGCTGTCCGCTGGTGTGTCACCGCTGTCCCCCGCTGTATCCCACGCTGTGTCCCACTGTGTCCTCGCTGTGTCTCACTGTGTCCCTGTTGTGTCTCCGCTGTGTAACCGCTGAGTCCCTCTGTGTGCCCGCTGTGTCCCACTGTGTCCCCCGCTGTGTCCCCGCTGTGTCCCCGCTGTGTCCTCCTGTGTCCCGCTGTGTCCTCGCTGTGTCCTTCTGTATCCCGCTGTGTCCGCCGCTGTGTCCCCCACTATTTCCCCGCTGTAACCCGCTGTGTCCATGCTGTGTCCCACGCTGTGTCCCGGTGTGTCCCGCTGTGTGTCCCGCTGTGTTCCCCGCTGTGTCCTGCTGTGTCCTGCAATGTCCCGCTGTGTCCCGCTGTGTGCCTGCTCTCCCCCGGTGTGTCCCCCGCTGTGTCCCGCTGTGTCCTGCTGTGTCCCCGCTGTGTCCCGATGTGTACCGCTGTGTCTCCCTCTGTGTACCCCGCTGTGTCCTGCTGTGTCCCCCGCTGGGTCCTGCTGTGTCCTCGCTGTGTCCCCCGCTGTTTCCCACTGTTTCCCCCGCTGGGTCACCCGCTGTGTCCCCAGCTGTGTCTGGCTGTGTCCCGCTGTGTTCCCCTGTGTCCCCCGCAATGTCGCGCTGTGTTCTTTGCTGTGTCCCCCGCTGAGTCCCGCTGTGTCCTCCACTATTTACCGCTCTGTCCCCCACTGTGTCCCCCGCTGTGTCCCTGCTGTGTCCCCGCTGTGTCCCGCTGTGTCCCTGGTGTGTCCTCGCTGTGTAACTGCTATGTCCCTCTGTGTCCCCGCTGTGTCCCACTGTGTCCCGCAGTGTCCCCCTATGTGCCCTCTGTGTCATTGCTGTATCCCCTGCAGTGTCCCACAGTGTCCCCTTCTGTGTCCCTGCTGTGTCCCCGCTGTGTCCTAGCTGTGTCCCGCTGTGTCCCCGTTGTTCCCCGGTTTGTCCCCTCTGTCCCCCGCTGTGTCCCTCGCTGTGTACCTCTGTGTCCCGCTCTGTCCTCGCTTTGTCCCCGCGATGTCCCGCTGTGGCCCCGCTGTGTACCCTGCTGTGTCCCACTGTGTCCCGCTGTCTGCCCCCTTTGTTCCCCTCTGTGACCTGCTGTGTCCCCTGATGTGTCCCCGCTGTGTCCCGCTGTGTCCCGCTGTGTCCTGCTGTGTACCCTGCAGTGTCCTGCTGTGTCCCCCGATGTGTCGTGCTGTGTCCCCACTGTGTCCCGCTGTTTCCCCGCTGTGATCCCTGCTGTGTCCCGCTGTGTTCCCGGCTGTGTCCCCCGCTGTGTCCCGCTCTTTCCCACTGTGTCCCCTGCTGTGTCACCGCTGTGTCCCACTGTGTCCCGCTGTGCTCCCTGCAGTGTCCTGCTGTGTCCCCCGAAGTGTCCCGCTGTGTCCCGCTATGTCGCCGGCTGTGTCCCGCTCTTTCCCGCTGTGTCCCGCTGTGTCCTTGCTGTGTCCCCATTTGTGTCCCGCTGTGTCCTCGCTGTGTCCCCCACTGTGTCCAGGCAGTGACCCGCGGTGTCCCTGCTGTGTCCCCGCTGTGTCCCGTTGTGTCCCTGACGTCCACCGCTGTGTCCCGTTGTGTCCCCGCTATCCGCATGTGTGTCCCCGCTGTCCCCCGCTGTGTCCCCGCTGTGTCCCGCTGTGTCCTCGCTGTGTCCCCCGCTGTGTCCCACTGTGTCCCCCACTGTGTCCCGCTTTGTCCCGCTGTGTCCCCGCTGTCCGCTGGTGTGTCATCGCTGTCCCCCGCTGTATCCCACGCTGTGTCCCGCTGTGTCTTCGCTGTGTCTCACTGTGTCCCTGCTGTGTCTCCGCTGTGTCCCGCTGTGTCCCTGGTGTGTCCTCGCTGTGTAACCGCTGAGTCCCTCTGTGCCCCCTCTGTGTCCTGCTGTGTCCCCTGCTGTGTCCCCGCTGTGTCTCGCTATGTCCTCCTGTGTCCCACTGTGTCCTCGCTGTGTCCCGCCTTGTCCCCCGCTGTGTCCCTGCTTTGTCCCTTTGTGTCCAGCTGTGTCCCGCTGTGTACCCTGCAGTGTCCTGCTGTGTCCCCCGATGTGTCCCGCTGTGTCCCGCTGTGTCCCCACTGCGTCCCGCTGTGTCCCGCTGTGTCCCTGGTGTGTCCTTGCTGTGTAACCGCTGAGTCCCTCTGTGTCCCCGCTGTGTCCCGCTGTCCGCCGGAGTGTCACCGCTGTCCCCCGCTGTATCCCCCATAGTGTCCCACTGTGTCCTCCCTGTGTCCCGATATGTCCCCGCTGTGTCTCCGCTGTGTCCTGCTGTGTCCCTGGTTTGTCCACGCTGTGTAACTGCTGAGTTCCTCTGTGTCCCCGCTGTGTCCCACTGTGTCCCCCGCTCTGTCCCTGCTGTGTTCCCTGTGTGTCCTCCTGTGTCCCGCTGTGTCCTTCGCTTTTTCCCCCACTATTTCCTGGCTGTGAGCCGCTGTGTCCATGCTGTGTCTCCCGCTGTATCCTGCTGTGTCCCGCTGTGTCCCCCGCTGTGTGCCCCACTATTTCCCCGCTGTGACCCGCTGTGTCCATGCTGTGTCCCCCGCTGTGTCCCGCTGTGTCCCGCTGTGTCCCCCGCTGTGTTACCCGCTGTGTCCCGCTGTGCCCTGCTGTGTCCCTGCTGTCCGCCGGTGTGTCACCTCTGTCCCCCGCTGTATCCCACGCTGTGTCCCACTGTGTCCTCACTGTGTCTCACTGTGTCCCAGCTGTGTCTCCGCTGAGTCCCTCTGTGTCCCCGCTGTGTCCCACTGTGTCCCCCGCTGTGTCCCCGCTGTGTCCCCTGTGTGTCCTCCTGCGTCCCGCTGTGTTCGCCGCTGTGTCCCCCAGTATTTCCTGGCTGTGAGCCGCTGTGTCCATGCTGTGTCCCCCACTGTATCCCGCTGTGTCCCGCTGTGACCCCCCGCTGTGTTACCCGCTGTGTCCCGCTGTGCCCTGCTGTGTTCCGCTGTGTCCCGCTGTGTGCCTGCTGTCCCCTCTGTGTCCCCGCTGTGTCCCCTGCTGTGTTCCACTTTGTCCCGCTGTGTCTCTGCTGTCCGCCGGTGTGTCACCACTGTCCCCCGCTGTATCCCACGCTGTGTCCCACTGTGTCCTCGCTGTGTCTCACTGTGTCCCTGCTGTGTCTCCGCTGTGTCCCGCTGTGTCCCTGGTGTGTCTTCGCTGTGTAACCGCTGAGTCCCTCTGTGTGCCCGCTGTGTCCCACTGTGTCCCCCGCTGTGTCCCCGCTGTGTCCCCGCTGTGTCCTCCTGTGTCCCGCTGTGTCCTCGCTGTGTCCTTCTGTATCCCGTTGTGTCCCCCGCTGTGTCCCCCACTATTTCCCCGCTGTGACCCGCTGTGTCCATGCTGTGTCCCCCGCTGTGTCCCGCTGTGTCCCGCTGTGTCCCCCGCTGTGTTACCCGCTGTGTACCGCTGTGCCCTGCTGTGTTCCGCTGTGTCCCGCTGTGTGCATGCTGTCCCCTCTGTGTCCCCGCTGTGTCCCCTGCTGTGTCCCGCTGTGTCCCGCTGTGTCCCTGCTGTCCGCCGGTGTGTCACCGCTGTCCCCCGCTGTATCCCACGCTGTGTCCCACTGTGTCCTCGCTGTGTCTCACTGTGTCACTGCTGTGTATCCGCTGTGTCCCGCTGTGTCCCTGGTGTGTCTTCGCTGTGTAACTGCTGAGTCCCTCTGTGTGCCCGCTGTGTCCCACTGTGTCCCCCGCTGTGCCCCGCTGTGTCTCCGCTGTGTCCTGCTGTGTCCCTGGTGTGTCCTTGCTGTGTAACCGCTGAGTCCCTCTGTGTCCCCGCTGTGTCCCGCTGTCCGCCGGAGTGTCACGGCTGTCCCCCGCTGTAGCCCCCGCTGTGTCCCGCTGTGTCCTCCCTGTGTCCCGCTGTGTCCCCGTTGTGTCTCCGCTGTGTCCTGCTGTGTCCCTGGTGTGTCCTCGCTGTGTAACCGCTGAGTACCTCTGTGTCCCCGCTGTGTCCCACTGTGTCCCCCGCTGTGTCCCCGCTGTGTCCCCTGTGTGTCCTCCTGTGTCCCGCTGTGTCCCCCGCTGTGTCCCCCACTATTTCCTGGCTGTGAGCCGCTGTGTCCATGCTGTGTCCCCCGCTGTGTCCCTCTGTGTCCCGCCCTGTCCCCCGCTGTGTTACCCGCTGTGTCCCGCTGTGCCCTTCTGTGTTCCGCTGTGTCCCGCTGTGTGCCTGCTGTCCCCTCTGTGTCCCCGCTGTGTCCCCTGCTGTGTCCCGCTGTGTCCCGCTGTGTCCCTGCTGTCTGCCGGTGTGTCACCGCTGTCCCCCGCTGTATCCCACGCTGTGTCCCACTGTGTCAGCCACTGTGTCCTGCTGTGTCCCCGCTGTCCGACGGTGTGTCACCGCTGTCCCCCGCTGTATCCCACGCTGTGTCCCAATGTGTCCTCGCTGTGTCTCACTGTGTCCCTGCTGTGTCTCCGCTATGTCCGGCTTTGTCCCTGGTGTGTCTTCGCTGTGTAACCGCTGAGTCCCTCTGTGTGCCCGCTGTGTCCCACTTTGTCCCCCGCTGTGTCCCTGCTGTGTCCCCGCTGTGTCCTCCTGTGTCCCGCTGTGTCCTCGCTGTGTCCTTCTGTATCCCGCTGTGTCCCCCGCTGTGTCCCCCACTATTTCCCCGCTGTGACCCGCTGTGTCCATGCTGTGTCCCCCGCTGTGTCCCGGTGTGTCCCGCTGTTTGTCCCGCTGTGTTCCCCGCTGTGTCCCTCTGTGTCCCGCTGTGTCCCGCTGTAACCCGCTGTGTACCTGCTCTCCCCCGGTGTGTCCTCCGCTGTGTCCCGCTGTGTCCTGCTGTGACACCTCTGTGTCCCGATGTGTACCGCTGTGTCTCCCTCTGTGTACCCCGCTGTGTCCTGCTGTGTCCCCCGCTGTGTCCTGCTGTGTCCTCGCTGTGTCCCCCGCTGTTTCCCGCTGTTTCCCCTGCTGTGTCACCCGCTGTGTACCCAGCTGTGTCCGGCTGTGTCCCGCTGTGTTCCACTGTGTCCCCCGCTGTGTCCCTCTGTGTTCTTTGCTGTGTCCCCCGCTGAGTCCCGCTGTTTCCCCCACTATTTACCGCTCTTTCCCCACTGTGTCCGCCGCTGTGTCCCCGCTGTGTCCACCTATGTGCCCTCTGTGTCATTGCTGTATCCCCTGCTGTGTCCCACTGTGTCCCCTGCTGTGTCCCTGCTGTGTCCCCGCTGTGTCCTAGCTGTGTCCCGCTGTGTCCCCGTTGTTCCCCGGTTTGTCCCCTCTGTCCCCCGCTGTGTCCCTCGCTGTGTACCTCTGTGTCCCGCTCTGTCCTCGCTTTGTCCCTGCGATGTCCCGCTGTGGCCCCGCTGTGTACCCCGCTGTGTCCCACTGTGTCCCTCTGTGTACACCCTTTGTTCCCCTCTGTGTCCTGCTGTGTCCCCTGATGTGTCCCCGCTGTGTCCCGCTGTGTCCCGCTGTGTCCCGCTGTGTACCCTGCAGTGTCCTGCTGTGTCCCCCGATGTGTCCCGCTGTGTCCCCACTGTGTCCCGCTGTGTCCCCGCTGTGTCCCCTGCTGTGTCCCACTGTGTTCCTGGCTGTGTCACCGCTGTGTCCCGCTCTTTCCCGCTGTGTCCCCTGCTGTGTCACCGCTGTGTCCCACTGTGTCCCGCTGTGCTTCCTGCAGTGTCCTGCTGTGTCCCCCGAAGTGTCCCGCTGTGTCCCGCTGTGTCCCCGGCTGTGTCCCGCTCTTTCCCGCTGTGTCCCGCTGTGTCCTTGCTGTGTCCCCATTTGTGTCCCGCTGTGTCCTCGCTGTGTCCCCCACTGTGTCCAGGCTGTGACCCGCGGTGTCCCTGCTGTGTCCCCGCTGTGTCCCGCTGTGTCTCTGATGTCCACCGCTGTGTCCCGTTGTGTCCCCGCTATCCGCATGTGTGTCCCCGCTGTCCCCCGCTGTGTCCCCGCTGTGTCCAGCTGTGTCCTCGCTGTGTCCCCCGCTGTGTCCCACTGTGTCAGCCACTGTGTCCCGCTGTGTCCCGCTGTGTCCCCGCTGTCCGACGGTGTGTCACCGCTGTCCTCCACTGTATCCCACGCTGTGTCCCACTGTGTCCTCGCTGTGTCTCACTGTGTCCCTGCTGTGTCTCTGCTGTGTCCTGCTGTGTCCCTGGTGTGTCTTCGCTGTGTAACCGCTGAGTCCCTCTGTGTGCCCGCTGTGTCCCACTGTGTCCCCCGCTGTGTCCCCGCTGTGTCCCCGCTGTGTCCTCCTGTGTCCCGCTGTGTCCTCGCTCTGTGATCTGTATCCCGCTGTGTCCCCCGCTGTGTCCCCCACTATTTCCCCGCTGTAACCCACTGTGTCCATGCTGTGTCCCCCGCTGTGTCCCGGTGTGTCCCACTGTGTGTCCCGCTGTGTTCCCCGCTGTGTCGCGCTGTGTCCCGCTGTGTCCCGCTGTGTCCCGCTGTGTGCCTGCTCTCACCCGGTGTGTCCCCCGCTGTGTCCTGCTGTGTCCTGCTGTGTCCATGCTGTGTCCCGATGTGTACCGCTGTGTCTCCCTCTGTGTACCCCGCTGTGTCCTGCTGTGTCCCCCGCTGTGTCCTGCTGTGTCCTCGCTGTGTCCCCCGCTGTTTCCCGCTGTTTCCCCGGCTGTGTCCCCGCTGTGTCCTAGCTGTGTCCCGCTGTGTCCCCGTTGTTCCCCGGTTTGTCCCCACTGTCCCCCGCTGTGTCCCTCGCTGTGTACCTCTGTGTCCCGCTCTGTCCTCGCTTTGTCCCCGCGATGTCCCGCTGTGGCCCCGCTGTGTACCCCGCTATGTCCCACTGTGTCCCTCTGTGTGCCCCCTTTGTTCCCCTCTGTGTCTTGCTGTGTCCCCTGATGTGTCCCCGCTGTGTCCCGCTGTGTCCCGCTGTGTACCCTGCAGTGTCCTGCTGTGTCCCCTCTGTGTCCCGCTGTGTCCCCACTGTGTCCCGCTGTGTCCCCACTGTGTCCCCTGCTGTGTCCCGCTGTGTTCCCGGCTGTGTCCCCCGCTGTGTCCCGCTCTTTCCCGCTGTGTCCCGTGCTGTGTCACCGCTGTGTCCCACTGTGTCCCGCTGTGGTCCCTGCAGTGTCCTGCTGTGTCCCCCGAAGTGTCCCGCTGTGTCCCGCTGTGTCCCCGGCTGTGTCCCGCTCTTTCCCGCCGTGTCCCGCTGTGTCCTTGCTGTGTCCCCATTTGTGTCCCGCTGTGTCCTCACTGTGTCCTCCACTGTGTCCAGGCTGTGACCCGCGGTGTCCCTGCTGTGTCCCCGCTGTGTCCCGCTGTGTCCCTGATGTCCACCGCTGTTTCCCGTTGTGTCCCCGCTATCCGCATGTGTGTCCACGCTGTCCCCCGCTGTGTCCCCACTGTGTCCCACTGTGTCCTCGCTGTGTCCCCCGCTGTGTCCCACTGTGTCCCCCACTGTGTCCCGCTGTGTCCCCGCTGTCCGACGGTGTGTCACAGCTGTCCCCCGTTGTATCCCACGCTGTGTCCCACTGTGTCCTCGCTGTGTCTCACTGTGTCCCTGCTGTGTCTCCGCTGTGTCCCGCTGTGCCCCTGGTGTGTCCTCGCTGTGTAACCGCTGAGTCCCTCTGTGTCCCCTCTGTGCCCTGCTGTGTCCCCTGCTGTTTCCCCGCTGTGTCCCGCTGTGTCCTCCTGTGTCCCACTGTGTCCTCGCTGTGTCCCGCCTTGTCCCCCGCTGTGTCCCTGCTTTGTCCCTTTGTGTCAAGCTGTGTCCTGCTGTGTACCCTGCAGTGTCCTGCTGTGTCCCCCGATGTGTCTCGCTGTGTCCCGCTGTGTCCCCACTGCGTCCCCCTGTGTCCTGCTGTGTCCCTGGTGTGTCCTCGCTGTGTAACCGCTGAGTCCCTCTGTGTCCCTGCTGTGTCTCGCTGTCCGCCGGAGTGTCACCGCTGTCCCCCGCTGTATCCCCCACGGTGTCCCGCTGTGTCCTCCCTGTGTCCCGCTGTGTCCCCGCTGTGTCCTGCTGTGTCCCTGGTGTGTCCTCGCTGTGTAACCGCTGAGTCCCTCTGTGTCCACACTGTGTCCCACTGTGTCCCCCGCTGTGTCCCCGCTGTGTCCCCTGTGTGTCCTCCTGTGTCCCGCTGTGTCCCCCGCTGTGTCCCCCACTATTTCCTGGCTGTGAGCCGCTGTGTCCCTCCTGTGTCCCCCGCTTTGTCCCGCTGTATCCCGCTGTGTCCCCCGCTGTGTTACCCGCTGTGTCCCGCTGTGCCCTGCTGTGTTCCGCTGTGTCCCTCTGTGTGCCTGCTGTCCCCTCTATGTCCCCGCTGTGTCCCCTGCTGTGTCTCGCTGTGTCCCGCTGTGTCCATGCTGTCCGCCGGTATGTTACCGCTCTCACCCGCTGTATCCCACGCTGTGTCCCACTGTGTCCTTGCTGTGTCTCACTGTGTCCCTGCTGTGTCTCCGCTGTGTCCGGCTGTGTCCCTGGTGTGTCTTCGCTGTGTAACCGCTGAGTCCCTCTGTGTGCCCGCTGTGTCCCACTGTGTCCCCCGCTGTGTCCCCGCTGTGTCCCCGCTGTGTCCTCCTGTGTCCCTCTGTGTCCTCGCTGTGTCCTTCTGTATCCCGCTGTGTTCCCCGCTGTGTCCCCCACTATTTCCCCTCTGTGACCCGCTGTGTCCATGCTGTGTCCCCCGCTGTGTCCCGCTGTGTCCCGCTGTGTGTCCCGCTTTGTTACCCGCTGTGTCCCGCTGTGTCCCGCTGTGTCACGCTGTGTGCCTGCTCTCCCCCGGTGTGTCCCCCGCTGTGTCCCGCTGTGTCCTGTTGTGTCCCCGCTGTGTCCCGATGTGTACCGCTGTGTCTGCCCCTGTGTTCCCCGCTGTGTCCTGCTGTGTCCCCCGCTGTGTCCTGCTGTGTCCTCGCTGTGTCCCCCGTTGTTTCCCGCTGTTTCCCCCACTGTGTCACCCGCTGTGTCCACAGCTGTGTCCGGCTGTGTCCCGCTGTGTTCCCCTGTGTCCCCCGCTGTGTCCCGCTGTGTTCTTAGCTGTGTCCTCCGCTGTGTCCCGCTGTGTCCGGCTGTCTGCCGGAGTGTCACCGCTGTCCCCCGCTGTATCCCCCGCTGTGTCCCGCTGTGTCCTCCCTGTGTCCCGCTGTGTCCCCGCTGTGTCTCCGCTGTGTCCTGCTGTGTCCCTGGTGTGTCCTCCCTGTGTAACCGCTGAGTCCCTCTGTGTCCCTGCTCTGTCCCACTGTGTCCCCCCCTGTGTCCCGCTGTGTCCCCTGTGTGTCCTCCTGTGTCCCGTTGTGTCCCCCGCTGTGTCCCCCACTATTTCCCTGCTGTGACCCGCTGTGTCCATGCTGTGTCCCCCGCTGTGCCCCCCTGTGTCCCGCTGTGTCCCCCACTGTGTTACCGCTGTGTCCCGCTGTGCCCTGCTGTGTTCCGCTGTGTCCCGCTGTGTGCCTGCTGTCCCCTCTGTGTCCCCGCTGTGTCCCATGCTGTGTCCCGCTGTGTCCCGCTGTGTCCCTGCTGTCCGCCGGTGTGTCACCTCTGTCCCCCGCTGTATCCCACGCTGTGTCCCACTGTGTCCTCGCTGTGTCTCACTGTGTCCCTGCTGTGTCTCTGCTGTGTCCCGCTGTGTCCCTGGTGTGTCTTCGCTGTGTAACCGCTGAGTCCTTCTCTGTGCCCGCTGTGTCCCACTGTGTCCCCCGCTGTGTCCCCGCTGTGTCCCCGCTGTGTCCTCCTGTGTCCCGCTGTGTCCTCACTGTGTCCTTCTGTATCCCGCTGTGTCCCCCGCTGTGTCCCCCACTATTTCCCCGCTGTGACCCACTGTGTCCATGCTGTGTACTCCGCTGTGTAACGCTGTGTCCCGCTGTGTGTCCCGCTGTGTTACCCGGTGTGTCCTGCTGTGTCCCGCTGTGTCCCGCTGTGTGCCTGCTCTCCCCCGGTGTGTCCCCCGCTGTGTCCCGCTGTGTCATGCTGTGTCCCCGCTGTGTCCCGATGTGTACCGCTTTGTCTGCCTCTGTGTACCCCGGTGTGTCCTGCTGTGTCCCCTGCTGTGTCCTGCTGTGTCCTCGCTGTGTCCCCGCTGTTTCCCCCGCTGTGTCACCCGCTGTGTCCCCAGCTCTGTCCGGCTGTGTCCCGCTGTGTTCCCCTGTGTCCCCCGCTGTGTCCCGCTGTGTTCTTTGCTGTGTCCCCCGCTGAGTCCCGCTGTGTCCCCCACTGTTTACATCTCTGTCCCCCACTGTGTCCCCGCTGTGTCCCGCTGTGTCCCTGGTGTGTCCTCGCTGTGTAACTGCTATGTCCCTCTGTGTCCCCGCTCTGTCCCACTGTGTCCCGCAGTGTCCGCCTATGTGCCCTCTGTGTCATCGTTGTATCCCCTGCTTTGTCCCACTGTGTCCCTTTCTATGTCCCCGCTGTGTCCCCCTTGTGTCCTAGCTGTGTCCCGCTGTGTCCCCCTTTTTCCCCGCTTTGTCCCCACTGTCCCCGGCTGTGTCCCTCGCTGTGTACCTCTGTGTCCCGCTCTGTCCTCGCTGTGTCCCCGCGATGTACCGCTGTGGCCCCGCTGTGTACCCCGCTGTGTCCCACTGTGTCCCACTGTGTGCACCCTTTGTTCCCCTCTGTGTCCTGCTGTGTCCCCTGATGTGTCCCCGCTGTGTCCCGCTGTGTCCCGCTGTGTCCTGCTGTGTACCCTGCAGTGTCCTGCTGTGTCCCCCGATGTGTCCCGCTGTGTCCCGCTGTGTCCCCACTGTGTCCCGCTGTGTCCCCGCTGTGTCCCCTTCTGTGTCCCGCTGTGTTCCCGGCTGTGTCCCCCGCTGTGTCCCGCTCTTTCCCGCTGTTTCCCCTGCTGTGTCCCGCTGTGTCCCGCTGTGTCCCGCTGTGTCCCCGCTGTGTCCCGATGTGTACCGCTGTGTCTGCCTCTGTGTACCCCGCTGTGTCCTGCTGTGTCCCCCGCTGTGTCCTGCTGTGTCCTCGCTGTGTCCCCCGCTGTTTCCCGCTGTTTCCCCCGCTGTGTCACCCGCTGTGTCCCCAGCTGTGTCCGGCTGTGTCCCGCTGTGTTCCCCTGTGTCCCCCGCTGTGTCCCGCTGTGTTCTTTGCTGTGTCCCCCGCTGAGTCCCGCTGTGTCCCCCGCTGTTTACCGCTGTGTCCCCACCTGTGTCCCCCGCTGTGTCCCCGCTGTGTCCCCGCTGTGTCCCGCTGTGTCCCTGGTGTGTCCTCGCTGTGTAACTGCTATGTCCCTCTGTGTCCCAGCTGTGTCCCACTGTGTCCCGCAGTGTCCCTCTATGTGCCCTCTGTGTCATCGTTGTATCCCCTGCTGTGTCCCACTGTGTCCCCTGCTGTGTCCCCTGCTGTGTCCCCGCTGTGTACTAGCTGTGTCCCGCTGTGTCCCCGCTGTGTCCCTGCTGTGTCCCTCTGTGTCCCCGGCTGTATCCCTCGCTGTGTCCCGCTCTTTCCTGCTGTGTCCCCTGCTGTGTCCCCGCTGTGTCCCACTGTGTCCCGCTGTGTCCCCGCTGTGTCCCCTGCTGTGTCCCGCTGTGTCCCCGGCTGTGTCCCGCTCTTCCCCGCTGTGTCCCGCTGTGTCCTTGCTGTGTCCCCATTTGTGTCCCGCTGTGTCCTCGCTGGGTCACCCGCTGTGTCCCGCTGTGTCCCCATGTGTCACGCTGTGTCCTCTCTGTGTATCCCTCTGTGTCCCGCTGTGTCCTCGCTGTGTCCCCCACTGTGTCCAGGCTGTGACCCGCGGTGTCCCTGCTGTGTCCCCGCTGTGACCCGCTGTGTCCCCGATGTCCACCGCTGTGTCCCGCTGTGTCCTCGCTGTGTCCCCCGCTGTGTCCCACTGTGACCCCCACTGTGTCCCGCTGTGTCCCGCTGTGTCCCCGCTGTGTCCCGCTGTGTCCCCGCTGTCCGCCGGTGTGTCACCGTTGTCCCCCGCTGTATCCCACGCTGTGTCCCACTGTGTCCTCGCTGTGTCTCACTGTGTCCCTGCTGTGTCTCCACTGTGTCCCGCTGTGTCCCTGGTGTGTCCTCGCTGTGTAACCGCTGAGTCCCTCTGTGTCCCCTCTGTGTCCTGCTGTGTCCCCTGCTGTGTCCCCGCTGTGTCCCGCTGTGTCCTCCTGTGTCCCACTGTGTCCTCGCTGTGTCACGCCTTGTCCCCCGCTGTGTCCCTGCTTTGTCCCTTTGTGTCCAGCTGTGTCCCGCTGTGTACCCTGCAGTGTCCTGCTGTGTCCCCCGATGTGTCCCGCTGTGCCCTTCTGTGTTCCGCTGTGTCCCGCTGTGTGCCTGCTGTCCCCTCTGTGTCCCCGCTGTGTCCCCTGCTGTGTCCCGCTGTGTCCCGCTGTGTCCCTGCTGTCCGCCGGTGTGTCACCGCTGTCCCCCGCTCTATCCCACGCTGTGTCCCACTGTGTCCTCGCTGTGTCTCACTGTGTCCCTGCTGTGTCTCCGCTGTGTCCCGCTGTGTCCCTGGTGTGTCTTCGCTGTGTAACCGCTGAGTCCCTCTGTGTGCCCGCTGTGTCCCACTGTGTCCCCCGCTGTGTCCCTGCTGTGTCCCCGCTGTGTCCTCCTGTGTCCCGCTGTGTCCTCGCTGTGTCCTTCTGTATCCCGCTGTGTCCCCCGCTGTGTCCCCCACTATTTCCCCGCTGTGACCCGCTGTGTCCATCCTGTGTCCCCCGCTGTGTCCCGGTGTGTCCCGCTGTGTGTCCCGCTGTGTTCCCCGCTGTGTCCCGCTGTGTCCCTCTGTGTCCCGCTGTGTCCACGCTGTGTCCCGATGTGTACCGCTGTGTCTGCCTCTGTGTACCCCGCTGTGTCCTGCTGTGTCCCCCGCTGTTTCCTGCTGTGTCCTCGCTGTGTCCCCCGCTGTTTCCCGCTGTTTCCCCCGCTGTGTCACCCGCTGTGTCCCCAGCTGTGTCCGGCTGTGTCCCGCTGTGTTTTCCCTGTGTCCCCCGCTGTGTCCCGCTGTGTTCTTTGCTGTGTCCCCCGCTGAGTCCCGCTGTGTCCCCCGCTGTTTACCGCTCTGTCCCCCACTGTGTCCCCCGCTGTGTCCCCACTGTGTCCCTGCTCTGTCCCGCTGTGTCCCTGGTGTGTCCTCGCTGTGTAACTGCTATGCCCCTCTGTGTCCCAGCTGTGTCCCACGGTGTCCCGCAGTGTTCCTCTATGTGCCCTCTGTGTCATCGTTGTATCCCCTGCTGTGTCCCACTGTGTCCCCTGCTGTGTCCCCTGCTGTGTCCCCGCTGTGTCCTAGCTTTGTCCCGCTGTGTCCCCGCTGTGTCCCCTGCTGTGTCCCGCTCTGTCCCCGGCTGTATCCCCCGCTGTGTCCCGCTCTTCCCTGCTGTGTCCCCTGCTGTGTCCCCGCTGTGTCCCACTGTGTCCCGTTGTGTCCCCGCTGTGTCCCCTGCTGTGTCCCGCTGTGTCCCCGGCTGTGTCCCGCTCTTTCCCGCTGTGTCCCGCTGTGTCCTTGCTGTGTCCCCATTTGTGTCCCGCTGTGTCCTCGCTGGGTCACCCGCTGTGTCCCGCTGTGTCCCCATTTGTCACGCTGTGTCCTCTCTGTGTATCCCTCTGTGTCCCGATGTGTCCTCGCTGTGTCCCCCACTGTGTCCAGGCTGTGACCCGCGGTGTCCCTGCTGTGTCCCCGCTGTCTCCCGCTGTGTCCCGCTGTGTCCCCGATGTCCAGCGCTGTGTCCCGTTGTTTCCCCGCTATCCGCATATGTGTCCCCGCTGTCCCCCGCTGTGTCCCCGCTGTGTCCCGCTGTGTCCTCGCTGTGTCCCCCGCTGTGTCCCACTGTGTCCCCCACTGTGTCCCGCTGTGTCCCGCTGTGTCCCTGCTGTCCGCCGGTGTGTCACTTCTGACCCCCGCTGTATCCCACGCTGTGTCCCGCTGTGTCCTCGCTGTGTCTCACTGTGTCCCTACTGTGTCTCCGCTGTGTCCCGCTGTGTCCCTGGTGTGTCCTCGCTGTGTAACCGCTGAGTCCCTCTGTGTCCCCTCTGTGTCCTGCTGTGTCCCCTGCTGTGTCCCCGCAGTGTCCCGCTGTGTCCTCCTGTGTCCCACTGTGTCCTCGCTGTGTCCCGCCTTGTCCCCCGCTGTGTCCCTGCTTTGTCCCTTTGTGTCCATCTGTGTCTCGCTGTGTACCCTGCAGTGTCCTGCTGTGTCCCCCGATGTGTCCCGCTGTGTCCCGCTGTGTCCCCACTGCGTCCCGCTGTGCCCTGCTGTGTCCCTGGTGTGTCCTCGCTGTGTAACCGCTGAGTCCCTCTGTGTCCCCGCTGTGTCCCGCTGTCCGCCGGAGTTTCACCGCTGTCTCCCGCTGTATCCCCCGCTGTGTCCCGCTGTGTCCTCCCAGTGTCCCGCAGTGTCCCCGCTGTGTCTCCGCTGTGTCCTGCTGTGTCCCTGGTGTGTCCTTGCTGTGTAACCGCTGAGGCCCTCTGTGTCCCCGCTGTGTCCCACTGTGTCCCCCGCTGTGTCCCCTGTGTGTCCTCCTGTGTCCCGCTGTGTCCCCCGCTGTGTCCCCCACTATTTCCTGGCTGTGAGCCGCTGTGTCCATGCTGTGTCCCCCGCTGTGTCCCGCTGTGTCCCGCTGTGTCCCCCTCTGTGTTACCCGCTGTG
>NW_012288140.1:0-822 GCF_000151885.1 Dipodomys ordii
CCCTCCAGTTAGACAGGGTGGCTTGGGTCACAGGTCTCCATCATTCCTCCATTTTCAGGGGCAGGCCCATCTGCCAGTTCACTTTGGTGCTCTTTTATCCAGGAATTTTACCCACAGGTTCAAAAACAAGATTTATTGAGGTTCCTTGTAATTTGGGTCTTATGACTTCATAATCCTACCTCCATTCAGTCAGGCATTCAACAACAAGAATCTTCATTCCTTTTGGGGTCCGGAGTACAATGGCATGTGGTATAAGCAATATATACAAGTTTCATTAGGTACGATTTAGCAGAGCCAGCATCACTTCACTCCTCTTCCATCCACTCTGGAAGGTAGGTGTCCACTAGCCCTGTCGGCAAGGAGGGGCTAAGGTGGAAAGAGTCAAGGAAAGAGAGAGCATGTACCCCCCCTGCACCGACGTTGTAAAGCTCGTTTTGGACATGACAACTTGTACTTCTCATTGTTGCATGGAAAGGATTATTCTTACATAGAAATCTGTGGGTTTTGTGTCCGTGGATCAGCTGTTAGGAAAGAGCTTGCATAGGCACTGCCTCTTTCCTTGGACTGAATGCCGCTGTCACCGCAAGCAGCCAGCCCGCCCGCAGTTGGTGCGGAGGACCTGGGAGGGACACTAGGCCCAGCGCACACGCTGCACCTTTTCTGAGGGCTGTGCCAGCACCAGCTGGCAGATTCTATCTCTGCAAGGTTTGTGTCTTGTTTTTAAAAAACAAAGAACCCGCTGGTGCGAGCAGTGTGAGCGGTGTGAATTCTCCCAGATGCACTGAGTTGCAGACAGTTCCACTCTGCACTCTTGTTTCTAGC
>NW_012288141.1:0-14362 GCF_000151885.1 Dipodomys ordii
CAGTTTCTGATCTTCTGCTTCTTCTGATACTGCCTCTGCTTCTTCTGTTTCTTCTTCTTCTCCTTCTACTTTGGCTTCTCTTTCTGCTTCTGCTTCTCCTTTCCTTCTCCACATTCTGCTTCTTCTGCTTCTCCTGCTTCTCCTTCTGCTTCAGGTTCTGCTTTTGCTTTTTCGGCTTCTCCTGCTTCTGCTTCTCCTGCTGCTGCTTCTTCTGCTTCTCCTGCTTCTCTTTCTGTTTTTCCTTCTGTTTCTGCTTCTCCTTCTGCTTCTTCCCCTTCTTCTGTTTCTTCTGCTTCGGCTTCTCCAGCTTCTGCTTCTCCTGCTTCTCGTTCTGCTTCTCTTTCTGCTTCTCTTTCTCCTTCTCCTTGTCCTTCTCCTTCTTCTGCTTCTTCTTCTGCTTCTGCTTCTCCTTCTGCTTCTGCTTCTGCTTCAATTTCTCCTTCTGCTTCTCATTCTGCTTCTGCGCCTTCTGTTTCTTCTACTTCTCCTGCTTCTTCTTCTCCTGCTACACCTACTTCTCGTGCTGCTTCTCCTTCTACGTCTCTTTCTGGTTCTGCTTATCCTTTTGCTTCTCCTACTCCTAATCCTTCTCTTTCACCTTCTCCTTCTCCTTCTTCTGCTTGTCCTGGTGCTTCTGCTTCTGCTTATTCTACTATTTCTGTTTCTTCTGCTTCTGCTTCAGATTGTGCTTCTTCTGTTTCTCCTTCTGCTTCAGATTCTGCTTCTGCTTCTTCGGCTTCTTCTGTTTCTTCTGCTTCTGCTTCTCCTGCTTCTTCTGCTTCTCCTGCTTCTCTTTCTGTTTCTGCTTCTGCTTCTGCTTCTGCTTCTCCTTCTGCTTCTGCTCTTCTCCTGTTTTTTTGCTTCTGTTTCTTCTGCTTCTTCTTCTTCTGTTTCTTCTGATTCTACTTCTGCTTCTCCTTCTTCTCCTTCTCTTTCTACTTCTACTT
This sequence comes from Dipodomys ordii, assembly GCF_000151885.1. Lineage (NCBI taxonomy): Eukaryota > Metazoa > Chordata > Mammalia > Rodentia > Heteromyidae > Dipodomys > Dipodomys ordii. The sequence continues at coordinate 948 of NW_012288141.1, forward strand.
TTACTTCTTCTGATTCTCCTGCTTCTCCTTCTTGTTCTCCTTCTGTTTCTGCTTCTCTTTCTGCTTCTGCTTCTCCTTCTGCTGCTCCTTCTCCTTCTGCTTCTCCCTCTGATTCTGCTTCTTATGCTTATTCTTTTTCTTCTGCTTCTGCTTCTCTTGCTTCTGTTTCTTCTGCTTCTTCTGCTTCTCCTTCTGCTTCTCCTTTTCCTTCTCCTTCTTCTCCTTCTTCTTCTTCTTCTTCTTCTTCTTCTTCTTCTTCTTCTTCTTCTTCTTCTTCTTCTTCTTCTTCTTCTTCTTCTTCTTCTTCTTCTTCTTCTTCTTCTTCTTCTTCTCTTTCTTTTGCTTCTGCTTTTCCTGCTTCTTCTGCTTCTACTGCTTCTCTTTCTGCTTCTAATTTGCTTCTGCTAATCCTTCTGCTTCTCCTATTGCTTCTGCTGCTCTTCCTTCTCCTTCTCCTACTTCTGCTTCTCCTTCTGCTTCTGCTTCTCCTTCTGCTTCTCCTTATATTTCTCTTTCTCCTTCTCGTTCTTCTGCTTCTACTTCTGCTTTTGCTTCTGCTACTTATGCTTCTTCTGTTTCTTTTGCTTCTGCTTCAGTTGCTTCTGCTTCTTAGCTTCTCCTGCTTCTGTTTCTGCTTTTTCTTCTTCTTCTCTTTCGGGTTCTCCTGCTTCTGCTTCTTGTGCTTCTCCTGCTTCTCTTTCTGCTACTCATTCTGCTTCTGCTTCTCCTTCTGCTTCTGCTTCTACTCCTTCTCCTACTTCTGCTTCTCCTTCAGCTTCTGCTTTTCTGCTTCTCCTGCTTCTCCGTCTGCATCTCCTTCTGCTTGTGCTTGTTCTTATGCTGCTTCTTCTGCTTCTGCTTCTCCTGCTTCTTTTGGTTCACCTTTGGCTTCTGCTTCTTCTGCTATTCCTGCTTTTCCTTCGGCTTCTCCCTCTGCCTCTCCTTCTGCTTTTCCTTCTGTTTCTCCTTCTCCTTCTCGTTCTTCTGCTTTTCCTTCTGCTTCTCCTTCTGCTTCGACATCTTCCCCTTCTCCCTCTGCTTCTGCTTCTCATGCTTCTTCTTTTTCTTCTGTTTCTGCTCCTCCTGCTACTGCTTCTTCTGCTTCTCCTGCTTCTCTTTCTGCTTCTCCTTCTTCTTCTCCTTCCGCTTCTTCCTCTTCTGCTTCTTCTTCTCCTTCTCCTTTTGCTCCTTCTTCTCCTTTTGCTTCTTCTTCTTCTTCTTCTTCTTCTTCTTCTTCTTCTTCTTCTTCTTCTTCTTCTTCTTCTTCTTCTTCTTCTTCTTCTTCTTCTCCTCCTCCTCCTCCACATACACCTCCTCCTCCTCCTCCTCCTTCTTCTTCTTCTTCATCTTCTTCTTCTTCTTCTTCTTCTTCTTCTTCTTCTTCTTCTTCAACTTGCTTAATCTTCTTCCTCTTCTTCTTCTTGATCTTCTTGTTCTTCTTGTTCTTCTTGTTCTTCTTGTTCTTCTTGTTCTTCTTGTTCTTCTTGTTCTTCTTGTTCTTCTTCTTCTTCTTCTTCTTCTTCTTCTTCTTCTTCTTCTTCTTCTTCTTCTTCTTCAATTACTTCTTCTACTTCTTCTTCTTCTTCTTCTTCTTCATCTTCTTCATCTTCTTCTTCTTCTTCTTCTTCTTCATCTTCATCTTCTTCTTCTTCATCTTCATCTTCGTTCTTCTTCTTCATCGTCTCGTGTATCTTCTTCTTCTGCATCTTCTTCTTCTGTTTCTTCTGCTTCTGCTTTTCTTGCTTCTACTGCTTCTCTTTCTGCTTCTCATTCTGCTTCTGCTTCTCCTTCTGCTTCTCCTAATGATTCTGCTGCCCTTCCTTCTCCTTCTCCTTCTAATACTTCTGCTTCTCCATCAGCTTCTGCTTCATATGCTCCTCCTTCTGCATCTTCTTCTGCTTCTGCTTCTTCTTCTGCTTCTTCTTCTGATTCTGCTTCTCCTTCTTCTGCTTCTCCTTCTGATTCTCCTTCTGCTTCTCCTTCTGCTGCTCCTTGTGCTTCTTCTGCTTCTCCCTCTGATTCTTCTTCTTATGCTTATTCTTTTTCTTCTGCTTCTGCTTCTCCTGCTTCTGCCTCTTTTGCTTCTACTTCTTCTCCTTATGCTTCTACTTCTCCTTCTCCTTCTTCTTCTTCTTCTTCTTCTTCTTCTTCTTCTTCTTCTTCTTCTTCTTCTTCTTCTTCTTCTTCTTCTTCTTCTTCTTCTTCTTCTTTTTCTTCTTCTTCTTCTCCTCTTTATTCTGCTTCTTCTTTTCCTGCTTCTTCTGCTTCTACTCCTTCTGTTTCTTCTTCTCATTCTGCTTCTGCTTCTCCTTCTGCTTCTCCTATTGCTTCTGCGGCTCTTCCTTCTCCTTCTCCTACTTCTACTTCTCCTTCTGCTTCTGTTCTTCAGCTTCTCCTGCTTCTCCTTATGCATCTTCTTCTGCTTCTTCTTCTCCTTGTGCTGCTTCTTCTGCTTCAGTTTCTCCTTCTGCTTCTCCTTCTGCTTCTTCTGCTTCTCCTTCTGATTCTCCTTCTCCTTCTGCTTCTGTTTCTCTTTCTCCTTCTTGTTCTCCTGCTTTTCCTTCTGCTTCTCCTTCTGGTGCAACTGCTACTGCTTTTGCTTCTTCTGTTTCTTCTGCTTCGCCTTCTGCTTTGGATTCTCTTTCTGCTTCTGCTTCTCCTTCAGCTTGTCATTCTGCTTCTCCACATTCTGCTTCTTCTGCTTCTCCTTCTGCTTCAGGTTCTGCTTCTGCTTCTTCGGATTCTTATGCTTCTGCTTCTCCTGCTTCTGCTTCTTCTGCTTCCCCTCCTTCTCTTTCTGCTTCTCCTTCTGTTTCTGCTTCTCCTTCTGCTTCTGCTTCTGCTTCTTGTCCTTCTCCTGTTTCTTCTGCTCCTGCTTCTGCTTTTTCTGCTTTTCCTGCTTCTCTTTCTTCTTCTCCTTCTGCTTCTGCTTCTCCTTCGGCTTCTGCTCCTTCTCCTTCTTCTGTTTCTTCTTCTGCTTCTCCCGCTTCTGCTTCTTCTGCTTCTCCTGCCTCTCGTTCTGCTTCTCTTCGTCGGCTTCAGTTTCTACTTCTGCTTCTGCTTCTTCTCTTTAGTTCTTCTCCTTCTGCTTCTGCTTCTTCTGCTTCTCCTGCTTCTCCTTCTGCATCTCCTTCTGCTTCTGCTTCTCCTTCTGCTTCTCACTCTGCTTTTGCTTCTCTTTCTGCTTCTGCTTCTCCTTCTGGTTCTCCTTCTTCTTCTCCAGATTCTGCTTCTTCTGCTTCTCCTGCTTCTCCTACTTCTCGTGCTGCTTCTCCTTCTGCGTCTCTTTCTGCTTCTGCTTATCCTTTTGCTTCTCCTACTCCTAATCCTTCTCTTTCGCCTTCTCCTTCTTCTTCTTCTGCTTTTCCTGCTGCTTCTGTTTCTGCTTATTGTACTATTTCTGTTTCTTCTGCTTCTTCTTCAGATTGTGATTCTTCTGTTTCTCCTGCTTCAGATTCGGCTTCTGCTTCTTCGGCTTCTCCTGTTTCTTCTGCTTCTGCTTCTTCTACTTCTCCTGCTTCTCTTTCTGCTTCTCCTTCTGCTTCTCCTTCTGCTTCTGATTCTGCTCTTCTCCTTCTTCTGTTTCTTTTGCTTCTGTTTCTTCTGCTTCTTCGTCTTCTGTTTCTTCTGATTCTACTTCTGCTTCTCCTTCTTCTCCTCTTTCTGCTTCTACTTCTGCTTCTTCTGATTCTCCTGCTTCTCCTTCTTGTTCTCCTTCTGTTTCTACTTCTCTTTCTGCTTCTCCTTCTCCTTCTGCTGCTCCTTCTCCTTCTTCTGCTTCTCCCACTGCTTCTTCTTCTGCTTCTTTTGCTTATACTTTTTCTTCTGCTTCTGCTTCTCCTGCTTCTGCTTCTACTGCTTCTCCTTATGCTTCTCCTTATGCTGCTGTTTCTTTTTCTTCTTCTTCTTCTTCTTCTTCTTCTCTTTCTTCTGCTTCTGCTTTTCCTGCTTCTTCTGCTTCTACTGCTTCTCTTTCTGCTTCTCTTTCTGCTTCTTCTTCTCCTTCTGCTTCTCCTATTGCTTCTGCTGCCCTTCCTTCTCCTTCTCCTTCTCCTACTTCTGCTTCTCCTTCTGCTTCTGCTTCTTCTGCTTCTCCTGCTTCTCGTTCTGCATCTACTTCTGCTTCTGCTTCTCCTGCTGTTGTTTCTCCTGCTTCTGCACTTGTGCTTTTCCTGCTTCTCTTTCTTCTTCTCATTCTTCTGCTTCTCCTTCTGCTTCTACTATTGCTTCTGCTGCCCTTCCTTCTCCTTCTCCTTCTTCTGCTTCTTCTTCTGCTTCTGCTTCTTCTGCTTCTCCTGCTTCTCTTTCTGCATCTTCTTCTGCTTCTCCTTCTGCTGCTTCTTCTGCTTCTGCTTCTCCTTCTCCTTCTTCTGCTTCTCCTTCTGATTCTCCTTCTGCTTCTCCTTCTCCTTCTCGTTCTTCTGCTTTTCCTACTGCTTCTCCTTCTGCTTCTGCTACAACGACTACTGCTTCTGCTTCTTCTGTTTCTTCTGCTTCTACTTCTGCTTTTGATTCTCTTTCTGCTTCTGCTTCTGCTTCTCCTTCTGCTTCTCATTCTGCTTCTCCAGATTCTGCTTCTTCTACTTCTCCTGCTGCAGGTTCTGCTTCTGCTTCTTCGGATTCTTATGCTTCTGCTTCTTCTGCTTCCCCTCCTTCGCTTTCTGCTTCTCCTTCTGTTTCTGCTTCTCTTTCTGCTTCTCCTTCTGCTTCTCCTTCTGCTTCTGCTACTTCTCCTTCTTCTGTTTCTTCTTCTTCTGCTTCTCCTGCTTCTCGTTCTGCTTCTCTTCGTCTGCTTCTCTTTCTGCTTCTGCTTCTTCTGCTTCTTCTTCTTCTACTCCTTCTGTTTCTGCTTCTTCTGCTTCTCCTGCTTCTCCTTCTGCATCTCTTCTGCTTGTGCTTGTCCTTATGCTTCTTCTTCTACTTCTGCTTCTCCTTCTCCGTCTGCTACTGCTTCTTCTCCTTTTCCTGCTTCTCCTTCTGCTTCTCCTTCTGTTTCTCCTTCTCCTTCTTGTTCTTCTGCTTTTCCTTCTGCTTCTCCTTCTGCTTCTGCATCTTCTGCTTCTTCTGCTACTGCTTCTGCTTCTTCTGTTGCTTCTGCTGCTCCTTCTGCTTTTGCTTCTCTCTCTGCTTCTGCTTCTCCTTCTGGTTCTCCTTCTTCTTCTCCAGATTCTGCTTCTTCTGCTTCTCCTTCGGCTTCAGGTTCTTCTTCTGCTTCTTCGGCTTCTTCTGCTTCTATTTCTGCATCTCCTTCTGTTTCTGCTTCTCCTTCTGCTTCTGCTTCTTCTCCTTCTTCTATTTCTTCTCCTTCTGCTTCTCCCGCTTCTGCTTCTCCTTCTTCTCCTTCTGTTTCTCTTTATGATTATCCTTCTGCTTCTCCTTCTCCTCCTTCTTCTGCTTCTCCTTCTGCTTCTGCTTCTCCTTCTGCATCTTCTTCTGTTTCAATTTCTCCTTCTTCTGCTTTTCATTCTGCTTCTGCTTCTCCTGCTTCTGCTTCTCCTGCTTCTCCTTCTCCTTCTCTTTCTGCTTCTGCTTATCCTTCTGTTTCTTCTACTCCAAATCCTTCTCTTTCTCCTTCTCCTTCTTCTGCTTCTGCTTCTCCTGCTGCTTCGTCTTCTGCTTCTTCTGCTTTTTCTCTTTCTTCTACTTCAGCTTCTGCTTATTCTGCTTCTCCAGCTTCTCCTTCTGCATCTCCTTCTGCTTGTGTATCCTTATTCTGCTTCTGCTTCTCCTTCTCCTTCTTTTGCTTCTCCTTTTGCTTCTGCTTCTTCTGTTTGTCCTTCTTCTCCTTCTGCATCTTCTTCTGCTTCTCCTTCTCCTTCTTCTGCTTCTCCTTCTGATTCTCCTTCTACTTCTTCTTCTTCTGCTTTACCTGCTTCTCTTTCTGCTTCTCCTTCTGTTTCTCCTTCTCCTTCTTGTTCTTCTGCTTTTCCTTCTGCTTCTCGTTCGGCTTCTGCTACAACTGCTACTGCTTCTACTTCTTCTGCTCCTTCTGCTTCTCCTTCTGCTTTTGATTCTCTTTCTGCTTCTGCTTCTCCTTCTGCTTCTCATTCTGCTTCTCCAGATTCTGCTTCTTCTGCTTCTCCTGCTTCTCCTTCTGCTTCAAGTTCTGCTTCTGCTTCTTCGGATTCTTATGCTTCTGCTTCTCCTGCTTCTGCTTCTTCTGCTTCCCCTCCTTCTCTTTCTGCTTCTCCTTCTGTTTCTGCTTCTCCTTCTGCTTCTGCTTCTTGTCCTTCTCCTGTTTCTTCTGCTTCACCTGTTTCTGCATCTCCTGCTTCTCCTTCTACTGCTCTTTCTGCTTCTCCTGCTGCTTTTCCTTCTCCTGCTCCTTCTTCTGCTTCTCTTTCTGCTTCTCCTTCTGTTTCTCCTTCTCCTTCTCCTTCTCGTTTTTCTGGTTTTCCTTCTGCTTCTCCTTCTGCTTCTGCATCTTCTGCTTCTTCTGGTACTGCCTCTGCTTCTTCTGTTTCTTCTGCTTCTCCTTCTGGTTTTGCTTCTCTTTCTGCTTCTGCTTCTCCTTCTGCTTCTCCAGATTCTGCTTCTTCTGCTTCTCCTGCTTCTCCTTCTGCTTCAGGTTCTGCTTCTGCTTCTTCGGCTTCTTCTGCTTCTGCTTCTCCTGCTGCTGCTTCTTCTGCTTCTCCTGCTTCTCTTTCTGCTTTTCCTTCTGTTTCTGCTTCTTCTTCTGCTTCTGCTTCTTCTCCTTCTCTTTCTTCTGCTTCTGCTTCTCCTTCTGCTTCTCCTATTGACTCTGCTGCCCTTCCTTCTCCTTCTCCTTCTCCTACTTCTACTTCTCCTTCTGCTTCTGCTTCTTCTGCTTCTCCTACTTCTACTTCTGCATCTTCTTCTGCTTCTTCTTCTGCTTCTTCTTCTGCTTCTGCTTCTCCTTCTTCTGCTTCTCCTTCTGATTCTCCTTCTGCTTCTTCTTCTGCTGCTCCTTCTCCTTCTTCTGCTTCTCCCTCTGCTTCTGCTTCTTATGCTTCTTCTTTTTCTTCTGGTTCTGCTTTTCCTGCTTCTGCTTCTTATGCTTCTACTGCTTCTTCTTCTTCTTCTTCTGATTCTTCTGCTTCTACTTCTCTTTCTGCTTCTGCTTCTCCTGCTTGTTTTTCTGCTTCTTCTGCTGCTTCTCCTTCTGCTGGTTCTTCTACTACTTCTTCTGCTTCTCTTTTTGCTTCTCTTTCTGCTTCTGCTTCTTCTGTTTCTCCTGCCTGAATTTCTGGTTCTACTTCTTCTGCTGCGTCTCCTTCTGCTTCTGCTTCTACTTCTGCTTCTGTTTCTGCTTCTTCTGCTTCTTCTCTTTCGGCTCCTCCTGCTTCTGCTTCTTGTGCTTCTCCTGCTTCTCTTTCTCCTTCTCATTCCGCTTCTGCTTCTGCTTCTGCTTCTCCTCCTTCTCCTTCTCCTACTTCTGCTTCTCCTTCAGCTTCTGCTTCTTCTGTTTCTCCTGCTTCTCCTTCTGCATCTCCTTCTGCTTGTGCTTGTCCTTATGCTTCTTCTTCTGCTTCTCCTTCTCCTTCTTTTGCCTCTCCTTTTGCTTCTGCTTCTTCTGCTTTTCCTTCTTCTCCTTCCTGCTTCTGCTTCTTCTGCTTCTCCTTCTGCATCTTCTTCTACTTCTCCTTCTCCTTCTTCTGCTTCACCTTCTGATTCTCCTTCTGCTTCTTCTTCTTCTGCTTTACCTGCTTCTCTTTCTGCTTCTCCTTCTGCTGCTCCTTCTGTTTCTCCTTCTCCTTCTTGTTCTTCTGCTTTTCCTTCTGCTTCTCGTTCTGCTTCTGCTACAACTGCTACTGCTTCTACTTCTTCTGTTTCTTCTGCTTCTGCTTCAGGTTCTGCTTCTGCTTCTTCGGATTCTTATGCTTCTGCTTCTCCTGCTTCTGCTTCTTCTGCTTCCCCTCCTTCTCTTTCTGCTTCTCCTTCTGTTTCTGCTTCTCATTCTGCTTCTGCTTCTTGTACTTCTCCTGTTTCTTCTGCTTCTGCTTCTCCTTCTCCTTCTTCTGCTTCTCCTTCTGATTCTCCTTCTGCTTCTTCTTCTTCTGCTTTACCTGCTTCTCTTTCTGCTTCTCCTTCTGCTTCTCCTTCTGTTTCTCCTTCTCCTTCTTGTTCTTCTGCTTTTCCTTAGGCTTCTCCTTCTGCTTCAGCTACAACTGCTACTGTTTCTACGTCTTCTGTTTCTTCTGCTTCTCCTTCTGCTTTTGATTCTCTTTCTGCTTCTGCTTCTACTTCAACTTGTCATTCTGCTTTTCCAGATTCTGCTTCTTCTGCTTCTCCTGCTTCTCCTCCTGCTTCAGGTTCTGCTTCTGCTTCTTCGGATTCTCATGCTTCTGCTTCTCCTGCTTCTGCTTCTTCTGCTTCCCCTCCTTCTCTTTCTGCTTCTCCTTCTGTTTCTGCTTCTCCTTCTGCTTCTGCTTCTTGTCCTTCTCCTGATTCTTCTACTTCTGCTTCTCCTGTTTCTGTATCTCATGCTTCTCCTTCTGCTGCTCTTTCTGCTTCTCCTGCTGCTTTTCCGTCTCCTTCTCCTTCTTCTGCTTCTCTTTCTGCTTCTCCTTCTGTTTCTCCTTCTCCTTCTCGTTCTTCTGCTTTTCCTTGTGCTTCTCCTTCTGCTTCTGCATCTTCTGCTTCTGCTACTGCCTCTGCTTCTTCTGTTTCTTCTGCTTCTCCTTCTGCTTTAGCTTCTCTTTCTGCTTCTGCTTCTCCTTCTGGTTCTCCTTCTTCTTCTCCAGATTCTGCTTCTTCTGCTTCTCCTGCTTCTCCTACTTCTCGTGCTGCTTCTCCTTCTGCGTCTCTTTCTGCTTCTGCTTATCCTTTTGCTTCTCCTACTCCTAATCCTTCTCTTTCGCCTTCTCCTTCTTCTTCTTCTGCTTTTCATGCTGCTTCTGTTTCTGCTTATTGTACTATTTCTGTTTCTTCTGCTTCTTCTTCAGATTGTGCTTCTTCTGTTTCTCCTGCTTCAGATTCTGCTTCTGCTTCTTCGGCTTCTCCTGTTTCTTCTGCTTCTGCTTCCTCTACTTCTCCTGCTTCTCTTTCTGCTTCTCCTTCTGCTTCTGATTCTGCTCTTCTCCTTCTTCTGTTTCTTTTGCTTCTGTTTCTTCTGCTTCTTCGTCTTCTGTTTCTTCTGATTCTACTTCTGCTTCTCCTTCTTCTCCTTTTTCTGCTTCTACTTCTGCTTCTTCTGATTCTCCTGCTTCTCCTTCTTGTTCTCCTTCTGTTTCTACTTCTCTTTCTGCTTCTGCTTCTCCTTCTGCTGCTCCTTCTCCTTCTTCTGCTTCTCCCACTGCTTCTTCTTCTGCTTCTTTTGCTTATTCTTTTTCTTCTGCTTCTGCTTCTCCTGCTTCTGTTTCTACTGCTTCTCCTTATACTTCTCCTTATGCTGCTGCTTCTTCTTCTTCCTCCTCCTCCTCTTCTTCTTCTTCTTCTTCTTCTTCTTCTTCTTCTTCTTCTTCTTCTTCTTCTTCTTCTTCTTCTTCTTCTTCTTCTTCTTCTTCTTCTTCTTCTTTCTTCTGCTTCTGCTTTTCCTGCTTCTTCTGCTTCTACTGCTTCTCTTTCTGCTTCTCTTTCTGCTTCTTCTTCTCCTTCTGCTTCTCCTATTGCTTCTGCTGCCCTTCCTTCTCCTTCTCCTTCTCCTACTTCTGCTTCTCCTTCTGCTTCTGCTTCTTCTGCTTCTCCTGCTTCTCGTTCTGCATCTTCTTCTGCTTCTGCTTCTCCTGCTGTTGTTTCTCCTGCTTCTGCACTTGTGCTTTTCCTGCTTCTCTTTCTTCTTCTCATTCTTCTGCTTCTCCTTCTGCTTCTACTATTGCTTCTGCTGCCCTTCCTTCTCCTTCTCTTTCTTCTGCTTCTTCTTCTGCTTCTGCTTCTTCTGCTTCTCCTGCTTCTCCTTCTGCATCTTCTTCTGCTTCTGCTTCTCCTTCTGCTGCTTCTTCTGCTTCTGCTTCTCCTTCTCCTTCTTCTGCTTCTCCTTCTGATTCTCCTTCTGCTTCTCCTTCTCCTTCTCGTTCTTCTGCTGTTCCTACTGCTTCTCCTTCTGCTTCTGCTACAACGACTACTGCTTCTGCTTCTTCTGTTTCTTCTGCTTCTACTTCTGCTTTTGATTCTCTTTCTGCTTCTGCTTCTGCTTCTCCTTCTGCTTCTCATTCTGCTTCTCCAGATTGTGCTTCTTCTACTTCTCCTGCTTCAGGTTCTGCTTCTGCTTCTTCGGATTCTTATGCTTCTGCTTCTTCTGCTTCCCCTCCTTCGCTTTCTGCTTCTCCTTCTGTTTCTGCTTCTCTTTCTGCTTCTCCTTCTGCTTCTCCTTCTGCTTCTGCTACTTCTCCTTCTTCTGTTTCTGCTTCTTCTGCTTCTCCTGCTTCTCCTTCTGCATCTCCTTCTGCTTGTGCTTGTCCTTATGCTTCTTCTTCTACTTCTGCTTCTCCTTCTCCGTCTGCTACTGCTTCTTCTCCTTTTCCTGCTTCTTCTTCTCTTCTGCTTGTGCTTGTCCTTATGCTTCTTCTTCTACTTCTGCTTCTCCTTCTCCGTCTGCTACTGCTTCTTCTCCTTTTCCTGCTTCTCCTTCTGCTTCTCCTTCTGCTTCTCCTTCTGTTTCTCCTTCTCCTTCTTGTTCTTCTGCTTTTCCTTCTGCTTCTCCTTCTGCTTCTGCATCTTCTGCTTCTTCTGCTACTGCTTCTGCTTCTTCTGTTGCTTCTGCTTCTCCTTCTGCTTTTGCTTCTCTCTCTGCTTCTGCTTCTCCTTCTGGTTCTCCTTCTTCTTCTCCAGATTCTGCTTCTTCTGCTTCTCCTTCGGCTTCAGGTTCTTCTTCTGCTTCTTCTGCTTCTTCTGCTTCTATTTCTGCATCTCCTTCTGTTTCTGCTTCTCCTTCTGCTTCTGCTTCTTCTCCTTCTTCTATTTCTTCTCCTTCTGATTCTCCCGCTTCTGCTTCTCCTTCTTCTCCTTCTGTTTCTCTTTATGATTATCCTTCTGCTTCTCCTTCTCCTCCTTCTTCTGCTTCTCCTTCTCCTTCTGCTTCTCCTTCTGCATCTTCTTCTGTTTCAATTTCTCCTTCTTCTGCTTTTCATTCTGCTTCTGCTTCTCCTGCTTCTGCTTCTCCTGCTTCTCCTTCTCCTTCTCTTTCTGCTTCTGCTTATCCTTCTGTTTCTTCTACTCCAAATCCTTCTCTTTCTCCTTCTCCTTCTTCTGCTCTGCTTCTCCTGCTGCTTCGTCTTCTGCTTCTTCTCCTTTTTCTCTTTCTTCTACTTCAGCTTCTGCTTATTCTGCTTCTCCAGCTTCTCCTTCTGCATCTCCTTCTGCTTGTGCTTATCCTTATTCTGCTTCTGCTTCTCCTTCTCCTTCTCCTTCTCCTTCTTTTGCTTCTCCTTTTGCCTCTGCTTTTTCTGTTTGTCCTTCTTCTCCTTCTGCATCTTCTTCTGCTTCTCCTTCTCCTTCTTCTGCTTCTCCTTCTGATTCTCCTTCTACTTCTTCTTCTTATGCTTCACCTGCTTCTCTTTCTGCTTCTCCTTCTGTTTCTCCTTCTCCTTCTTGTTCTTCTGCTTTTCCTTCTGCTTCTCGTTCGGCTTCTGCTACAACTGCTACTGCTTCTACTTCTTCTGCTTTTCCTTCTGCTTTTGATTCTCTTTCTGCTTCTGCTTCTCATTCTGCTTCTCATTCTGCTTCTCCAGATTCTGCTTCTTCTGCTTCTCCTGCTTCTCCTTCTGCTTCAAGTTCTGCTTCTGCTTCTTCGGATTCTTATGCTTCTTCTTCTCCTGCTTCTGCTTCTTCTGCTTCCCCTCCTTCTCTATCTGCTTCTCCTTCTGTTTCTGCTTCTCCTGCTTCTGCTTCTTGTCCTTCTCCTGTTTCTTCTGCTTCTGCTTCACCTGTTTCTGCATCTCCTTCTTCTCCTTCTACTGCTCTTTCTGCTTCTCCTGCTGCTTTTCCTTCTCCTGCTCCTTCTTCTGCTTCTCTTTCTGCTTCTCCTTCTGTTTCTCCTTCTCCTTCTCCTTCTCGTTTTTCTGCTTTTCCTTCTGCTTCTCCTTCTGCTTCTGCATCTTCTGCTTCTTCTGGTACTGCCTCTGCTTCTTCTGTTTCTTCTGCTTCTCCTTATGGTTTTGCTTCTCTTTCTGCTTCTGCTTCTCCTTCTGCTTCTCCAGATTCTGCTTCTTCTGCTTCGCCTGCTTCTCCTTCTGCTTCAGGTTCTGCTTCTGCTTCTTCGGCTTGTTCTGCTTCTGCTTCTCCTGCTGCTGCTTCTTCTGCTTCTCCTGCTTCTCTTTCTGCTTTTCCTTCTGTTTCTGCTTCTTCTTCTGCTTCTGCTTCTTCTCCTTCTCTTTCTTCTGCTTCTGCTTCTCCTTCTGCTTCTCCTATTGATTCTGCTGCCCTTCCTTCTCCTTCTCCTTCTCCTACTTCTACTTCTCCTTCTGCTTCTGCTTCTCTGCTTCTCCTACTTTTACATCTTCTTCTGCTTCTGCTTCTTCTTCTGCTTCTTCTTCTGCTTCTGCTTCTCCTTCTTCTGCTTCTCCTTCTGATTCTCCTTCCGCTTCTTCTTCTGCTGCTCCTTCCCCTTTTTCTGCTTCTCCCTCTGCTTCTGCTTCTTATGCTTCTTCTTTTTCTTCTGGTTCTGCTTCTCCTGCTTCTGCTTCTTCTGCTTCTACTGCTTCTTCTTCTTCTTCTGCTTCTTCTGCTTCTACTTCTCTTTCTGCTTCTGCTTCTCCTGCTTGTTTTTCTGCTTCTTCTGCTGCTTCTCCTTCTGCTGGTTCTTCTACTACTTCTTCTGCTTCTCTTTTTGCTTCTCCTTCTGCTTCTGCTTCTGCTTCTTCTGTTTCTCCTGCCTGAATTTCTGGTTCTACTTCTTCTGCTGCTTCTCCTTCTGCTTGTGCTTCTACTTCTGCTTCTGTTTCTGCTTCTTCTGCTTCTTCTCTTTCGGCTTCTCCTGCTTCTGCTTCTTGTGCTTCTCCTGCTTCTGTTTCTGCTTCTCATTCCGCTTCTGCTTCTCCTTCTGCTTCTGCTTCTCCTCCTTCTCCTTCTCCTACTTCTGCTTCTCCTTCAGCTTCTGCTTCTTCTGTTTCTCCTGCTTCTCCTTCTGCATCTCCTTCTGCTTGTGCTTGTCCTTATGCTTCTTCTTCTGCTTCTGATTCTCCTTCTCCTTCTTTTGCTTCTCCTTTTGCTTCTGCTTCTTCTGCTTTTCCTTCTTCTCCTTCTGCTTCTGCTTCTTCTGCTTCTCCTTCTGCATCTTCTTCTACTTCTCCTTCTTCTTCTTCTGTTTCACCTCCTGATTCTCCTTCTGCTTCTTCTTCTTCTGCTTTACCTGCTTCTCTTTCTGCTTCTCCTTCTGCTGCACCTTCTGTTTCTCCTTCTCCTTCTTGTTCTTCTGCTTTTCCTTCTGCTTCTCGTTCTGCTTCTGCTACAACTGCTACTGCTTCTACTTCTCCTGTTTCTTCTGCTTCTGCTTCAGGTCTGCTTCTGCTTCTTCG
>NW_012288142.1:0-4930 GCF_000151885.1 Dipodomys ordii
ACTGCTTCTGCTTCTGCTTCTTTTGCTTATTCTTTCTCTTCTGCTTCTGCTACTCCTTCTTCTGCTTCTACTGCTTCTCCTTATGCTTCTTCTTCTTCTTCTTCTTCTTCTTCTTCTTCTTCTTCTTCTTCTTCTTCTTCTTCTTCTTCTTCTTCTTCTTCTTCTCTTTCGTCTGCTTCTTCCTTTCCTGCTTCTTCTGCTTCTACTGCTTCTCTTTCTGCTTCTCATTCTGCTTCTGCTTCTCCTTCTGCTTCTCCTATTGCTTCTGCTGCCCTTCCTTCTCCTTCTCCTTCTCTTACTTCTGCTTCTCCTTCTGCTTTTGCTTCTTCTGCTTCTCCTGCTTCTCCTTCTGCATCTTCTTCTGCTTCTGCTTCTCCTTCTGCTGCTTCTTCTGCTTCTGCTTCTCCTTCTTCTGCTTCTCCTTCTGCTTCTCCTTCTGCTTCTCCTTCTGCTGCTCCTTCTGCTTCTCGTTCTACTTCTGATTCTCCTTCTGCTCTTCCTACTCCTAATCCTTCTCTTTCTCCTTCTTCTTCTTCTTCTTCTGCTTCTCGTTCTGCTTCTGCTACTGCTTCTTCTGCTTGTTCTGTATCTTCTGCTTCAGGTCCTGCTTCTGCTTCTTCAGCTTCTTCTGTTTCTTGTGCTTCTGCTCCTCCTGCTACTGCTTCTTCTCCTTCTCTTTCTGCTTCTCCTTCTGCTTCTGCTTCTCCTTCTCCTCCTTCTCCTTCTTCTGTTTCTTCTTCTTCTTCTGCTTCTCCCGCTTCTGCTTCTTCTGCTTCTCCTTCCTTTCCTCTGCTTCTGCTTCTCCTTCTCCTTCTTCTGCTTCTCTTTCTGCTTCTGCTTCTTCTGATTCTCCAACTAATCCTTCTTCTTCCCCTTCTGTTTCTGCTTCTCTTTCTGCTTCTCCATCTCCTTCTGCTTCACCTGCTTCACCTTCTGGTGCTCCTTCTGTTTCTCCCTCTGCTTCTGCTTCTTATGCTTCTTCTTTTTCTTCTGCTTCTGCTTCTCCTGCTTCTGCTTCTTATGCTTCTACTGCTTCTTCTTCTGCTTCTGCTTCTTCTGCTTCTTCTGCTTCTACTTCTCTTTCAGCTTCTGCTTCTCCTGCTTGTTTTTCTGCTTCTTCTTCTGCTTCTCCTTCTGCTGCTTCTTCTACTTCTCCTTCTGCTTCTCTTTTTGCTTCTATTTCTGCTTCTGCTTCTTCTGTTTCTCCTGCCTGAATTTCTGGTTCTACTTCTTCTGCTGCTTCTCCTTCTGCTTCTGCTTCTACTTCTGCTTCTGTTTCTGCTTCTTCTGCTTCTTCTCTTTCGGCTTCTCCTGCTTCTGCTTCTTGTGCTTCTCCTGCTTCTCTTTCTGCTTCTCATTCTGCTTCGGCTTCTCCTTCTGCTTCTCCTCCTTCTCCTTCTCATACTTCTGCTTCTCCTTCATCTTCTGCTTCTTCTGCTTCTCCTGCTTCTCCTTCTGCATCTCCTTCTGCTTGTGCTTGTCCTTATGTTTCTTCTTCTGCTTCTGCTTCTCCTTCTCCTTCTTTTGCTTCCCCTTTGCTTCTGCTTCTTCTGCTTTTCCTGCTTCTCCTTCTGCTTCTGCTTCTTCTGCTTCTCCTGCTTCTCCTTCTGCATCTTCTTCTGCTTCTGCTTCTACTTCTCCTTCTTCTGCTTCTCCTCCTGCTTCTTCTTCTGCTGCTTTACCTGCTTCTCTTTCTGCTTCTCCTTCTGTTTCTCCTTCTCCTTCTTGTTCTTCTGCTTTTCCTTTGGCTTCTCCTTCTGTTTCTGCTACAACTGCTACTGCTTCTACTTCTTCTGTTTCTTCTGCTTCTCCTTCTGCTTTTGATTGTCTTTCTGCTTCTGCTTCTCCTTCAGCTTCTCGTTCTGCTTCTCCAGATTCTGCTTCTTCTGCTTCTCCTGCTTCTCCTTCTGCTTCAGGTTCTGCTTCTGCTTCTTCGAATTCTTATACTTCTGCTTCTTTTGCTTCTGCTTCTTCTGCTTCCCCTCCTTCTGTTTCTGCTTCTCCTTCTGTTTCTGCTTCTCCTTCTGCTTCTTGTCCTTTTCCTGATTCTTCTACTTCTGTTTCTCCTGTTTCTGCATCTCCTGCTTCTCCTTCTGCTGCTCTTTCTGCTTTTCCTGCTGCTTTTCCGTCTTCTGCTCCTTCTTCTGCTTCTCTTTCTGCTTCTCCTTCTGTTTCTCCTTCTCCTTCTCGTTCTTCTGCTTTTCCTTCTGCTTCTCCTTCTGCTAATGCATCTTCTTCTTCTTCTGCTACTGCCTCTGCTTCTTCTGTTTCTTCTGCTTCTCTTACTGTTTTTGCTTCTCTTTCTGCTTCTGCTTCTCCTTCTGGTTCTCCTTCTTCTTCTCCAGATACTGCTTCTTCTGCTTCTCCTGCTTCTTCTTCTGCTTCAGGTTCTGTTTCTGCTTCTTCGGCTTATTCTGCTTCTGCTTCTCCTGCTGCTGCTTCCTCTGCTTCTCCTGCTTCTCTTTCTGCTTTTCCTTCTGTTTCTGCTTCTCCTTCTTCTTCTGCTTCTTCTCTTTCTTCTGTTTCTTCTGCTTCTGCTTCTCCTGCTTCTGCTTCTCCTGCTTCTCGTTCTGCTTCTCTTTCTGCTTCTCTTTCGGCTTCTCCTTCTCCTTCTCCTTCTTCTGCTTCTCCTTCTGCTTCTGCTTCTCCTTCTGCTTCTGCTTCAATTTCTCCTTCTGCTTCTCATTCTGCTTCTGCGTCTTCTGTTTCTTCTGCTTCTCCTGCTTCTCCTAATTCTCGTGCTGCTTCTCCTTCTGAGTCTCTTTCTGCTTCTGATTATGCTTTTGCTTCTCCTACTCCTAATCCTTCTCTCTCGCCTTCTCCGTCTTTTTCTTCTGCTTCTCCTGCTGCTTTTGCTTCTGCTTATTCTACTATTTCTGTTTCTTCTGATTCTGCTTCAGATTGTGCTTCTTCTGTTTCTCCTTCTGCTTCAGATTCTGCTTCTGCTTCTTCGGCTTTTCCTGTTTCTTCTGCTTCTGCTTCTCCTGCTTTTTCTGCTTCTCCTTCTTCTCCTTCTCTTTCTCCTTTTGCTTCTGCTTCTTCTGCTCCTCCTGCTTCTCCTTCTGCATCTTCTTCTGCTTCTGCTTCTCCTTCTGCTGTTCTTCTGCTTCTGCTTCTCCTTCTGCTTCTTTTGCTTCTCCTTCTGATTCTCCTTCTGCTTCTGCTTCCGTTTCTCCTTCTCCTTCTCGTTCTCCTGCTTTTCCTTCTGCTTCTCCTTCTGCTTCTGCTGCAACTGCTACTGCTTCTGTTTCTTCTGTTTCTCCTTCTGCTTTTGATTCTCTTTCTGCTTCTGCTTCTCCTTCAGCTTGTCATTCTGCTTCTCCATATTCTGCTGCTTCTGCTTCTCCTGCTTCTCCTTCTGCTTCAGGTTCTGCTTCTGCTTCTTCGGATTCTTATGCTTCTGCTTCTCCTGCTTCTGATTCTTCTGCTTCCCCTCCTTCTCTTTCTGCTTCTCCTTCTGTTTCTGCTTCTGCTTCTGCTTCTGCTTCTTGTCCTTCTCCTGTTTGTTCTGCTTCTGCTTCTCCTGCTTCTGCTTTTTCTGCTTTTCCTCCTTCTCTTTCTGCTTCTCCTTCTGCTTCTGCTTCTCCTTCGGCTTCTGCTCCTTCTCCTTCTTCTGTTTCTTCATCTTCTGCTTCTCCCGCTTCTGCTTCTTCTGCTTCTCCTGCTTCTCGTTCTGCTTCTCTTCGTCGGCTTCTCTTTCTACATCTGCTTCTGCTTCTTCTCTTTAGTTCTTCTCCTTCTGCTTCTGCTTCTTCTCCTTCTCCTGCTTTTCCTTCTGCATCTCCTTCGGCTTGTGCTTTTCCTTCTGCTTCTTCTTCTGCTTCTGCTTCTCCTTCTCCTTCTTCTGCTTCTCCGTCTGCTTCTGCTTCTTCTGCTTTTCCTGATTCTCTTTCTGCTTCTCCTTCTGCTTCTCCTTCTGTTTCTCCTTCTCCTTCTCGTTCTTCTGCTATTTCTTGTGATTCTTTTTCTGCTTCTACATCTTTAGCTTCTTCTGCTACTGCTTCTGCTTCTCCTTCTGCTTTTGCTTCTCTTTCTGCTTCTGCTTCTCCTTCTGCTTCTGCAGATTCTGCTTCTTCTGCTTCTTCTTCTACTTCAGGTTCTGCTTCTGCTTCTTCGGATTCTTATGCTTCTGCTTCTCCTGCTTCTGCTTCTTCTGCTTCCCCTCTTTCTCTTTCTGCTTCTCCTTCTGTTTCTGCTTCTCCTTCTGCTTCTGCTTCTTCTCCTTCTTCTGTTTCTTCTGCTTCTGCTTCTCCTGCTTCTGCTTCTCCTGCTTCTCGTTCTGCTTCTCTATCTGCTTTTCTTTCTGCTTCTCCTTCTCCTTCTTCTGCTTCTCCTTCTCCTTCTGCTTCGGCTTCTCCTTCTGCTTCTGCTTCAATTTCTCCTTCTGCTTCTCATTCTGCTTCTGCGTCTTCGTTTCTTCTGCTTCTCCTGCTTCTGCTTCTCCTGCTTCTCCTACTTCTCGTGCTGCTTTTTCTTCTGCGTCGCTTTCTGCTTCTGCTTATCCTTTTGCTTCTCCTACTCCTAATCCTTCTCTTTCGCCTTCTCCGTCTTCTTCTTCTGCTTCTCCTGCTGCTTCTGCTTCTGCTTATTCTACTATTTCTATTTCTTCTGCTTCAGATTGTGCTTCTTCTGTTTCTCCTTCTGCTTCAGATTCTGCTTCTGCTTCTTCGGATTCTTCTGTTTCTTTTGCTTCTGCTTCTCCTGCTTCTTCTGCTTCTCCTGCTTCTCTTTCTGCTTCTCCTTCTGCTTCTGCTTCTGCTCTTCTCCTTCTTCTGTTTCTTTTGCTTCTGTTTCTTCTGCTTCTTCTTCTTCTGTTTCTTCTGATTCTACTTCTGCTACTTCTGATTCTCCTGCTTCTCCATTTGTTGTCCTTCTGTTTCTGCTTCTCTTTCTGCTTCTACTTCTCCTCCTTCTGCTTCTGCTTCTCCCA
>NW_012288143.1:0-4934 GCF_000151885.1 Dipodomys ordii
ACTGCTTCTTCTGTTTCTTCTGCTTCCCCTTCTGCTTCTCCTTCTGCTTTTGCTTCTCTTTCTGCTTCTGCTTCTCCTTCTGCTTCTCCAGATTCTGCTTCTTCTGCTTCTCCTGCTTCTCCTTCTGCTTCAGGTTCTGCTTCTGCTTCTTCTGCTTCTGCTTCTCCTGCTGCTGCTTCTTCTGCTTCTCCTGCTTCTCTTTCTGCTTTTCCTTCTGTTTCTGCTTCTCCTTCTGCTTCTTCTCCTTTCTATGTTTCTTCTGCTTCTGCTTCTCCTGCTTCTGCTTCTCCTGCTTCTCGTTGTGCTTCTCTTTCTGCTTCTCCTTCTCCTTCTTCTGCTTCTCCTTCTGCTTCTGCTTCTCCTTCTGCTTCTGCTTCAATTTCTCCTTCTGCTTCTCATTCTGCTTCTGCGTCTTCTGTTTCTTCTGCTTCTCCTGCTTCTGCTTCTCCTGCTTCTCCTGCTTCTCGTGCTGCTTCTCTTTCTGCTTCTCCTTCGCCTTCCTCTGCTTCTCCTTCTGCTTCTGCTTCTCCTGCTTCTGCTTCAATTTCTCCTTCTGCTTCTCATTCTGCTTCTGGGTCTTCTGTTTCTTCTGCTTCTCCTGCTTCTGCTTCTCCTGCTTCTCCTACTTCTCGTGCTGCTTCTCCTTCTGCGTCTCTTCCTGCTTCTGCTTATCCTTTTGCTTCTCCTACTCCTAATCCTTCTCTTTCGCCTTCTCCTTCTCCTTCTTCTGCTTCTCCTGCTTCTCCTTCTGCATCTTCTTCTGCTTCTGCTTCTCCTTCTGCTTCTTCTTCTGTTTCTGCTTCTCCTTCTTGTGCTTCTCCCTCTGATTCTGCTTCTTATGCTTATTCTGCATCTCCTTCTGCTTGTGCTTGTCCTTATGCTTCTTCTTCTACTTCTGCTTCTCCTTCTCCGTCTGCTACTGCTTCTTCTCCTTTTCCTGCTTCTCCTTCTGCTTCTCCTTCTGCTTCTCCTTCTGTTTCTCCTTCTCCTTCTTGTTCTTCTGCTTTTCCTTCTGCTTCTGCTTCTTCTCCTTCTTCTATTTCTTCTCCTTCTGCTTCTCCCGCTTCTGCTTCTCCTTCTTCTCCTTCTGTTTCTCTTTATGATTATCCTTCTGCTTCTCTTTCTCCTCCTTCTTCTGCTTCTCCTTCTCCTTCTGCTTCTGCTTCTCCTTCTGCATCTTCTTCTGTTTCAATTTCTCCTTCTTCTGCTTTTCATTCTGCTTCTGCTTCTCCTGCTTCTGCTTCTCCTGCTTCTCCTTCTCCTTCTCTTTCTGCTTCTGCTTATCCTTCTGTTTCTTCTACTCCAAATCCTTCTCTTTCTCCTTCTCCTTCTTCTGCTCTGCTTCTCCTGCTGCTTCGTTTTCTGCTTCTTCTGCTTTTTCTCTTTCTTCTACTTCAGCTTCTGCTTATTCTGCTTCTCCAGCTTCTCCTTCTGCATCTCCTTCTGCTTGTGCTTATCCTTATTCTGCTTCTGCTTCTCCTTCTCCTTCTCCTTCTTTTGCTTCTCCTTTTGCTTCTGCTTCTTCTGTTTGTCCTTCTTCTCCTTCTGCATCTTCTTCTGCTTCTCCTTCTCCTTCTTCTGCTTCTCCTTCTGATTCTCCTTCTCCTTCTTCTTCTTCTGCTTTACCTGCTTCTCTTTCTGCTTCTCCTTCTGTTTCTCCTTCTCCTTCTTGTTCTTCTGCTTTTCCTTCTGCTTCTCGTTCGGCTTCTGCTACAACTGCTACTGCTTCTACTTCTTCTGCTCCTTCTGCTTCTCCTTCTGCTTTTGATTCTCTTTCTGCTTCTGCTTCTCCTTCTGCTTCTCATTCTGCTTCTCCAGATTCTGCTTCTTCTGCTTCTCCTGCTTCTCCTTCTGCTTCAAGTTCTGCTTCTGCTTCTTCGGATTCTTATGCTTCTGCTTCTCCTGCTTCTGCTTCTTCTGCTTCCCCTCCTTCTCTTTCTGCTTCTCCTTCTGTTTCTGCTTCTCCTTCTGCTTCTGCTTCTTGTCCTTCTCCTGTTTCTTCTGCTTGTGCTTCACCTGTTTCTGCATCTCCTGCTTCTCCTTCTACTGCTCTTTCTGCTTCTCCTGCTGCTTTTCCTTCTCCTGCTCCTTCTTCTGCTTCTCTTTCTGCTTCTCCTTCTGTTTCTCCTTCTCCTTCTCCTTCTCGTTTTTCTGCTTTTCCTTCTGCTTCTCCTTCTGCTTCTGCATCTTCTGCTTCTTCTGGTACTGCCTCTGCTTCTTCTGTTTCTTCTGCTTCTCCTTATGGTTTTGCTTCTCTTTCTGCTTCTGCTTCTCCTTCTGCTTCTCCAGATTCTGCTTCTTCTGCTTCTCCTGCTTCTCCTTCTGCTTCAGGTTCTGCTTCTGCTTCTTCGGCTTCTTCTGCTTCTGCTTCTCCTGCTGCTGCTTCTTCTGCTTCTCCTGATTCTCTTTCTGCTTTTCCTTCTGTTTCTGCTTCTTCTTCTGCTTCTGCTTCTTCTCCTTCTCTTTCTTCTGCTTCTGCTTCTCCTTCTGCTTCTCCTATTGATTCTGCTGCCCTTCCTTCTCCTTCTCCTTCTCCTACTTCTACTTCTCCTTCTGCTTCTGCTTCTTCTGCTTCTCCTACTTCTACTTCTGCATCTTCTTCTGCTTCTGCTTCTTCTTCTGCTTCTTCTTCTGCTTCTCCTTCTTCTGCTTCTCCTTCTGATTCTCCTTCTGCTTCTCCTTCTCCTTCTTCTGCTTCTCCCTCTGCTTCTGCTTCTTATGCTTCTTCTTTTTCTTCTGGTTCTGCTTTTCCTGCTTCTGCTTCTTATGCTTCTACTGCTTCTTCTTCTTCTTCTTCTGATTCTTCTGCTTCTACTTCTCTTTCTGCTTCTGCTTCTCCTGCTTGTTTTTCTGCTTCTTCTGCTGCTTCTCCTTCTGCTGGTTCTTCTACTACTTCTTCTGCTTCTCTTTTTGCTTCTCTTTCTGCTTCTGCTTCTTCTGTTTCTCCTGCCTGAATTTCTGGTTCTACTTCTTCTGCTGCTTCTCCTTCTGCTTCTGCTTCTACTTCTGCTTCTGTTTCTGCTTCTTCTGCTTCTTCTCTTTCGGCTCCTCCTGCTTCTGCTTCTTGTGCTTCTCCTGCTTCTCTTTCTCCTTCTCATTCCGCTTCTGCTTCTGCTTCTGCTTCTCCTCCTTCTCCTTCTCCTACTTCTGATTCTCCTTCAGCTTCTGCTTCTTCTGTTTCTCCTGCTTCTCCTTCTGCATCTCCTTCTGCTTGTGCTTGTCCTTATGCTTCTTCTTCTGCTTCTGCTTCTCCTTCTCCTTCTTTTGCTTCTCCTTTTGCTTCTGCTTCTTCTGCTTTTCCTTCTTCTCCTTCTGCTTCTGCTTCTTCTGCTTCTCCTTCTGCATCTTCTTCTACTTCTCCTTCTTCTTCTTCTGCTTCACATTCTGATTCTCCTTCTGCTTCTTCTTCTTCTGCTTTACCTGCTTCTCTTTCTGCTTCTCCTTCTGCTGCTCCTTCTGTTTTTCCTTCTCCTTCTTGTTCTTCTGCTTTTCCTTCTGCTTCTCGTTCTGCTTCTGCTACAACTGCTACTGCTTCTAATTCTTCTGTTTCTTCTGCTTCTGCTTCAGGTTCTGCTTCTGCTTCTTCGGATTCTTATGCTTCTGCTTCTCCTGCTTCTGCTTCTTCTGCTTCCCCTCCTTCTCTTTCTGCTTCTCCTTCTGTTTCTGCTTCTCATTCTGCTTCTGCTTCTTGTACTTCTCATGTTTCTACTGCTTCTGCTTCTGCTTCTCTGTTTCTGCTTCTCCTGCTTCTCCTTATGCTGCTATTTCTGCTTCTCCTGCTGCTTTTCCTTCTCCTGCTCCTTCTTCTGCTTCTCCAGATTCTGCTTCTTCTGCTTCTCCTGCTTCTCCTTCTGCTTCAGGTTCTGCTTCTGCTTCTTCGGCTTCTTCTACTTCTGCTTCTCCTGCTGCTGCTTCTTCTGCTTCTCCTGCTTCTTTTTTTGCTTTTCCTTCTGTTTCTGCTTCTCCTTCTGCTTCTTCTCCTTCTTCTGTTTCTTCTGCTTCTGCTTCTCCTGCTTCTGCTTCTCCTGCTTCTCGTTCTGCTTCTCTTTCTGCTTCTCCTTCTCCTTCTTCTACTTCTCCTTTTGCTTCTGCTTCTCCTTCTGCTTCTGCTTCAATTTCTCCTTCTGCTTCTCATTCTGCTTCTGCGTCTTCTGTTTCTTCTGCTTCTCCTGCTTCTGCTTCTCCTGCTTCTCCTACTTCTCGTGCTGCTTTTCCTTCTGCGTCTCTTTCTGCTTCTGCTTATCCTTTTGCTTCTCCTACTCCTAATCCTTCTCTCTCGCCTTCTCCGACTTCTTCTTCTTCTGCTTCTCCAGCTGCTTCTGCTTCTGCTTATTCTACTATTACTGTTTCTTCTGCTTCTGCTTCAGAATGTGCTTCTTCTGTTTCTCCTTCTGCTTCAGATTCGGCTTCTGCTTCTTCGGCTTCTCCTGTTTCTTCTGCTTCTGCTTCTCCTGCTTCTTCTGCTTCTCCTGCTTCTCTTTCTGCTTCTCCTTCTGCTTCTGCTTCTCCTTCTGCTTCTGCTTCTGCTCTTCTCCTTCTTCTGTTTCTTTTGCTTCTGTTTCTTCTGCTTCTTCTTCTGTTTCTTCTGATTCTACTTCTGCTTCTCTTTCTTCTCCTCTTTCTGCTTCTACTTCTGCTTCTTCTGATTCTCCTGCTTCTCCTTCTTGTTCTCCTTCTGTTTCTGCTCCTCTTTCTGCTTCTGCTTCTCCTTCTGCTGCTCCTTCTCCTTCTCCTTCTTCTGCTTCTCCCAGTGATTCTGCTTCTGCTTCTTTTGCTTATTCTTTTTCTTCTGCTTCTGCTTCTGCTGCTTCTGCTTCTCCTGCTTCTGCTTCTTCTGCATCTCCTTCTGCTTCTCCTTCTGCTTCTCCTTCTGCTTCTTCTTCTTCTTCTTCTTCTTCTTCTTCTTCTTCTTCTTCTTCTTCTTCTTCTTCTTC
>NW_012288144.1:0-8652 GCF_000151885.1 Dipodomys ordii
TCTGCTTTTCCTGCTTCTCTGCTTCTACTGCTTCTCTTTCTGCTTCTCATTCTGCTCTGCTTCTCTTCTGCTTCTCCTATTGCTTCTGCGGCTCTTCCTTCTCCTTCTCCTTCTTCTACTTCTCCTTCTGCTTCTGCTTCTTCTGCTTCTCCTGCTTCTCCTTCTGCATCTTCTTCTGCTTCTGCTTCTCTTTCTGCTGTTTCTTCTGCTTCTGTTTCTCCTTCTGCTTCTCCTTCTGCTTCTTCTGCTTCTCCTTCTGATTCTCCTTCTGCTTCTCCTTCTGTGTCTCCTTCTCCTTCTCGTTCTTCTGCTTTTCCTTCTGCTTCTCCTTCTGCTTCTGCTGCAACTGCTACTGCTTCTGCTTCTTCTGTTTCTTCTGCTTCTCCTTCTGCTTTTGATTCTCTTTCTGCTTCTGCTTCTGCTTCTACTTCAGCTTCTCATTCTGCTTCTCCAGATTCGGCTTCTTCTGCTTCTCCTGCTTCTCCTTCTGCTTCAGGTTCTGCTTCTGCTTCTTCGGATTCTTATTCTTCTGCTTCTCCTGCTTCTGCTTCTTCGGCTTCCCCTCTTTCTCTTTCTGCTTCTCCTTCTGTTTCTGCTTCTCCTTCTGCTTCTGCTTCTGCTTCTTGTCCTTCTCCTGTTTCTTCTCCTTATGCTTCTCCTGCTTCTGCTTCTTCTGCTTTTCCTGCTTCTCTTTCTGCTTCTCCTTCTGCTTCTGCTCCTTCTCCTTCTTCTGTTTCTTCTTCTTCTGCTTCTCCCGCTTGTGCTTCTCCTGCTTCTCCTGCTTCTCGTTCTGCTTCTCTTCGTCGGCTTCTCTTTCTAATTCTGCTTCTGCTTCTTCTGATTCTGATTATTCTCCTTCTTCTTCTCCTTCTGCTTCTGCTTCTTCTGCATCTCCTGCTTCTCCTTCTGCATCTCCTTCTGCTTGTGCTTTTCCTTCTGTTCTTCTTCTGCTTCGGCTTCTCCTCCTTCTCCTTCTTCTGCTTCTCCGTCTGCTTCTGTTTCTTCTGCTTTTCCTGCTTCTCCTTCTGCTTCTCCTATTTCTCCTTCTCGTTCTTCTGCTATTCCATCTGCTTCTCTTTCTGCTTCTGCATCTTCAGCTTCTGCTACAGATTCTGCTTCTTCTGTTCCTTCTGCTTCTCCTTCTGCTTTTCCTTCTCTTTCTGCTTCTGCTTCTCCTTCTGGTTCTCCTTCTTCTTCTCCAGATTCTGCTTCTTCTGCTTCTCCTGCTTCTCCTTCTGCTTTAGGTTCTGCTTTTGCTTCTTCGGCTTCTTCTGCTTCTTTTTCTGCTTCTCCTACTGTTTCTGCTTCTCTTTCTGCTTCTGCTTCTTCTCCTTCTTCTATTTCTTCTGATTCTGCTTCTCCTGCTTCTGCTTCTCCTGCTTCTCCTTCTGTTTCTCTTTATGCTTCTCCTTCTGCTTCTCCTTCTTCTGCTTCTACTACTTCTTCTGCTTCTCCTTCTGCTTCTGCATCTTCTGCTTCTTCTGCTACTGCCTCTGCTTCATCTGTTTCTTCTGCTTCTCCTTCTGCTTCTCCTTCTGCTTTTGCTTCTCTTTCTGCTTCTGCTTCTCCTTCTGCTTCTCCAGATTCTGCTTCTTCTGCTTCTCCTGTATCTCCTTATGCTTCAGGTTCTGCTTCTGCTTCTTCGGCTTCTTCTGCTTCTGCTTCTCCTGCTTCTGCTTCTCCTGCTTCTCGTTGTGCTTCTCGTTGTGCTTCTCTTTCTGCTTCTCTTTCTGCTTCTCCTTCTGTTTCTGTTTCTCCTTCTGCTTCTGCTTCTCCTTCTGCTTCAATTTCTCCTTCTTCTTCTCATTCTGCTTCTGCGTCTTCTGATTCTTCTGCTTCTCTTGCTTCTGCTTCTCCTGCTTCTCCTACTTCTCGTGCTGCTTCTCCTTCTGCGTCTCTTTCTGCTTCTGCTTATCCTTTTGCTTCTCCTACTCCCAATCCTTCTCTTTCGCCTTCTCCTTCTTGTTCTTCTGCTTGTCCTGGTGCTTCTGCTTCTGCTTATTCTACTATTTCTGTTTCTTCTGCTTCTTCTTCAGATTGTGCTTCTTCTGTTTCTCCTTCTGCTTCAGATTCTGCTTCTGCTTCTTCGGCTTCTCCTGTTTCTTCTGCTTCTGCTTCTCCTGCTTCTTCTGGTTCTCCTGCTTCTCTTTCTGCTTCTCCTTCTGCTTCTGCTTCTCCTGCTTCTGCTTCTGCTCTTCTCCTTCTTCTGTTTCTTTTGCTTCTGTTTCTTCTGCTTCTTCTTCTTCTGTTTCTTCTGATTCTACTTCTGCTTCTCCTTCTTCTCCTTTTCTTTCGGCTTCTTCTGATTCTCCTGCTTCTCCTTCTTGTTCTCCTTCTGTTTCTGCTTCTCTTTCTGCTTCTGCTTCTCCTTCTGCTGCTCCTTCTCCTTCTCCTTCTTCTGCTTCTCTCACTGCTTCTGCTTCTGCTTCTTTTTGCTTATTCTTTTTCTTTCTGCTTCAACTTCTCCCTGCTTCTGCTTCTTCTCCTTCTACTGCTTCTCCTTATACTTCTCCTTATGCTTGTCCTTATGCTTGTCCTTATGCTTGTCCTTATGCTCTCTCTCTCTCTCTCTCTCTCTCTCTCTCTCTCTCTCTCTCTCCTCTACTCTCTATGCTCTCTATGCTCTCTATGCTCTCCTATGCTCTCTCTCTCTCTCTCTCTCTCTCTCTCTCTCTCTCTCTCTCTCTCTCTCTCTCTCTCTCTCTTCTCTTCTCTGCTTCTTCTTTTCCTGCCTCTTCTGCTTCTACTGCTTCTCTTTCTGCTTCTTGTCCTTCTCCTGTTTCTTCTCCTTCTACTTCTCCTGCTTCTGCTTCTTCTGATTTTCCTGCTTCTCTTTCTGCTTCTCCTTCTGCTTCTCCTTCTGCTTCTGCTCCTTCTCCTTCTTCTGTTTCTTCTTCTTCTGCTTCTCCCGCTTGTGCTTCTTCTGCTTCTCCTGCTTCTCGTTCAGCTTCTCTTCGTCGGCTTCTCTTTCTATTTCTGCTTCTGCTTCTTCTGATTCTGATTCTTCTCCTTCTTCTTCTCCTTCTGCTTCTGCGTCTACTGCATTTCCTGCTTCTCCTTCTGCATCTCTTTCTGCTTGTGCTTTTCCTTCTTTTCTTCTTCTGCTCCGGCTTCTCCTTCTCCTTTTTCTGCTTCTCTGTCTGCTTCTGTTTCTTCTGCTTTTCCTGCTTCTCCTTCTGCTTCTCCTTCTATTTCTCCTTCTCGTTCTTCTGCTATTCCTCCTGCTTCTCTTTCTGCTTCTGCATCTTCAGCTTCTGCTACTGATTCTGCTTCTTCTGTTTCTTCTGCTTCTCCTTCTGCTTTTGCTTCTCTTTCTGCTTCTGCTTCTCCTTCTGGTTCTCCTTCTTCTTCTCCAGATTCTGCTTCTTCTGTTTCTCCTGCTTCTCCTTCTGCTTTAGGTTCTGCTTTTGCTTCTTCGGCTTCTTCTGCTTCTTTTTCTGCTTCTCCTTCTGTTTATGCTTCTCTTTCTGCTTCTGCTTCTTCTCCTTCTTCTATTTCTTCTGATTCTGCTTCTCCTGCTTCTGCTTCTCCTGCTTCTCCTTCTGTTTCTCTTTATGCTTCTCCTTCTGCTTCTCCTTCTTCTGCTTCTACTACTGCTTCTGCTTCTCCTTCTGCTTCTGCATCTTCTGCTTCTTCTGCTACTGCCTCTGCTTCTTCTGTTTCTTCTGCTTCTCCTTCTGCTTCTCCTTCTGCTTTTGCTTCTCTTTCTGCTTCTGTTTCTCCTTCTGCTTCTCCAGATTCTGCTTCTTCTGCTTCTCCTGTATCTCCTTATGCTTCAGGTTCTCCTTCTGCTTCTTCGGCTTCTTCTGCTTCTGCTTCTCCTGCTTCTGCTTCTCCTGCTTCTCGTTGTGCTTCTCGTTGTGCTTCTCTTTCTGCTTCTCTTTCTGCTTCTCCTTCTGTTTCTGCTTCTCCTTCTGATTCTCCTTCTGCTTCTCCTTCTCCTTCTGCTTCAATTTCTCCTTCTTCTTCTCATTCTGCTTCTGCGTCTTCTGTTTCTTCTGCTTCTCTTCCTTCTGCTTCTCCTGCTTCTCCTACTTCTCCTGCTGCTTCTCCATCTGCGTCTCTTTCTGCTTCTGCTTATCCTTTTGCTTCTCCTACTCCTAATCCTTCTCTTTCGCCTTCTCCTTCTTGTTCTTCTGCTTCTCCTGTTTCTTCTGCTTCTGCTTCTCCTGCTTTTTCTGCTTCTCCTGCTTCTCTTTCTGCTTCTCCTTCTGCTTCTGCTTCTGCTCTTCTCCTTCTTCTGTTTCTTTTGCTTCTGTTTCTTCTTCTTCTTCTTCTTCTTCTTCTGTTTCTTCTGATTCTACTTCTGCTTCTCCTTCTTCTCCTTCTCTTTCTGCTTCTTCTGATTCTCCTGCTTCTCCTTCTTGTTCTCCTTCTGTTTCTGCTTCTCTTTCTGCTTCTTCTTCTCCTTCTGCTGCTCCTTCTCCTTCTCCTTCTTCTACTTCTCTCACTGCTTCTGCTTCTGCTTCTTTTGCTTATTCTTTTTCTTCTGCTTCAGCTTCTCCTGCTTCTGATTCTTCTCCTTCTACTGCTTCTCCTTATACTTCTCCTTATGCTTCTCCTTATGCTTCTCCTTATGCTGCTGCTGCTTCTTCTTCTTCTTCGTCTTCTTCTTCTTCTCTTTCTTCTGCTTCTGCTTTTACTGCCTCTTCTACTTCTACTGCTTCTCTTTCTGCTTCCTGTCCTTCTCCTGTTTCTTCTCCTTCTGCTTCTCCTGCTTCTGCTTCTTCTGCTTTTCCTGCTTCTCTTTCTGCTTCTCCTTCCGCTTCTGCTTCTCCTTTTGCTTCTCCTCCTTCTCCTACTTCTACTTCTCCTTCATCTTCTGCTTCTTCTGCTTCTCCTTCTGCATCTCCTTCTGCTTGTGCTTGTCCTTATGCTTCTTCTTCTGCCTCTGCTTCTCCTTCTCCTTCTTTTGCTTCTGCTTCTTCTGCTTTTCCTGCTTCTCCTTCTGCTTCTGCTTCTTCTGCTTCTCCTTCTGCATCTGCTTCTGCTTCTGCTTCTCATTCTCCTTCTTCTGCTTCTCCTTCTTATTCTTCTTCTGCTTCTTCTTCTTCTGCTTTACCTGCTTCTCTTTCTGCTTCTCCTTCTGCTTCTCCTTCTGTTTCTCCTTCTCCTTCTTGTTCTTCTGCTTGTCCTTCTGCTTCTCGTTCTGCTTCTGCTACAACTGCTACTTCTTCTATTTCTTCTGTTTCTTCTGCTTCTCCTTCTGCTTTTGATTCTATTTCTGCTTCTGCTTCTCCTTCTGATTCTCATTCTGCTTCTCATTCTGCTTCTCCAGATTCTGATTCTTCTGCTTCTCCTGCTTCTCCTTCTGCTTCAGGTTCTGCTCTGCTTCTTCGGATTCTTATGCTTCTGCTTCTCCTGCTTCTGCTTCTTCTGCTTCCCCTCCTTCTCTTTCTGCTTCTCCTTCTGCTTCTGCTTCTTGTCCTTCTCCTGTTTCTTCTGCTTGTTCTTCTCCTGTTTCTGCATTTCCTGCTTCTCCTTCTGCTGCTCTTTCTGTTTCTCCTGTTGCTTTTCCTTCTACTGCTCCTTCTTCTGCTTCTCTTTCTGCTTCAACTCCTGTTTCTCCTTCTCCTTCTAGTTCTTCTGCTTTTCCTTCTGCTTCTCTTTCTGCTTCTGAATCTTCTGCTTCTTCTGCTACTGCCTCTGCTTCTTCTGTTTCTTCTGCTTCTCTTTCTGCTTTTGCTTCTCTTTCTGCTTCTGCTTCTCCTTCTGCTTCTCCAGATTCTGCTCCTTCTCCTTCTTCTGTTTCTTCTTCTTCTGCTTCTCCCGCTTGTGCTTCTTCTGCTTCTCCTGCTTCTCGTTCTGCTTCTCTTCGTCGGCTTCTCTTTCTATTTCTGCTTCTTCTGATTCTGATTCTTCTCCTTCTGCTTCTGTGTCTTCTGCATTTCCTGCTTCTCCTTCTGCATCTCCTTCTGCTTGTGCTTTTCCTTCTGCTTCTTCTTCTGCTCTGGCTTCTCCTTGTCCTTCTTCTGCTTCTCCGTCTGCTTCTGTTTGTTCTGCTTTTTCTGCTTCTCCTTCTGCTTCTCCTTCTATTTCTCCTTCTCGTTCTTCTGCTATTCCTTCTGCTTCTCTTTCTGCTTCTGCATCTTCAGCTTCTTCTGCTACTGATTCTGCTTCTTCTGTTTCTTCTGCTTCTCCTTCTGCTTTTGCTTCTGTTTCTGCTTCTGCTTCTCCTTCTGGTTCTCCTTCTTCGTCTCCAGATTCTGCTTCTTCTGCTTCTCCTGCTTCTCCTTCTGCTTTAGGTTCTGCTTTTGCTTCTTCGGCTTCTTCTGCTTCTATTTCTGCTTCTCCTTCTGTTTCTGCTTCTCTTTCTGCTTCTGCTTCTTCTCCTTCTTCTATTTCTTCTGATTCTGCTTCTCCTGCTTCTGCTTCTCCTGCTTCTCCTTCTGTTTCTCTTTATGCTTCTCCTTCTGCTTCTCCTTCTTCTGCTTCTACTACTGCTCCTGCTTCTCCTTCTCCTTCTCCTTCTCTTTCTGCTTCTGCTTATCCTTCTGTTTCTCCTACTCCTACTCCTTCTCTTTCTCCTTCTCCTTCTTCTTCTTCTGCTTCTCCTGCTGCTTCTTCTTCTGCTTCTTCTGCTTTTTCTGTTTCTTCTTCTTCTGCTTCAGCTTCTTCTGCTTCTCCTTTTGCTTCTGCTTCTCCGTCTGCTTCTGCTTCTGCTCTTCTCCTTCTTCTGTTTCTTCTGCTTCTGCTTCTCCTGCTTCTTCTTCTGCTTCTCCTACTTCTCCTTCTGCTTCTCCGTCTCATTCTCCTTCTCCTTCAATTTCTCCTTCTTGTGCTTCTCATTCTGCTTCTGCTTCTCCTACTTCTGCTTCTTCTGTTTCTCCTTCTGCTTCTCCTTCTGCTTCTCTTTCTGCTTCTGATTCTCCTTCTGCTCCTCCTACTCCTAATCCTTCTCTTTCTCCTTCTTCTTCTTCTGCTTCTCGTTCTGCTTCTGCTTCTTCTCCTTGTTCTGTTTCTTCTGCTTCTGCTTTTCCAGCTTCTGCTGCTTCTGCTTGTCCTTCTGCTTCAGGTTCTCCTTCTGCTTCTTGGGCTTCTTTTGTTTCTTCTGCTTCTGCTTCTCCTGCTACTGCTTCTCCTGCTTCTCTTTCTGCTTCTCCTTCTGCTTCTGCTTCTCCTTCTGCTCCTTCTCTTTCTTCTGTTTCTTCTTCTTCTGCTTCTCCCGCTTCTACTTCTTCTGCTTCTCCTGCTTGTCCTTCTCCTTCTGCTTCTCCTTCTCCTTCTTCTCCTTCTCTTTCTGCTTCTGCTTCTTCTGATTCTCCAACTTCTCCATCTTCTTCTCCTTCTGTTTCTGCTTCGCTTTCTGCTTCTGCATCTCCTTCTGATTCACCTTCTTCTGCTCTTTCTCCTTCTTCTGTTTCTCCCTCTGTTTCTGCTTCTTATGCTTCTTCTTTATCTTCTGCTTCTGCTTCTCCTGCTTCTGCTTCTTCTGCTATTACTGCTTCTTCTTCTGCTTCTTCTGCTTCTACTTCTCTTTGTGCTTCTGTTTCTCCTGCTTGTTTTTCTGCTTCTTCTGCTGCTTCTCCTTCTGCTGCTCCTTCTCCTTCTCCTTCTCCTTCTCTTTTTGCTTCGCCTTCTTCTTCTGCTTCTGCTTCTTCTGTTTCTCCTGCCTGAATTTCTGATTCTACTTCTTCTGCTGCTTCTCCTTCTGCTTCTGCTTCTACTTCTGACTCTTATTCTGCTTCTTCTGCTTCTTCTCTTTCGGCTTCTCCTGCTTCTGCTTCTTGTGCTTCTCCTGCTTCTCTTTCTGCTTCTCATTCCGCTTCTGCTTCTCCTTCTGCTTCTGCTTCTCCTCCTTCTCCTTCTCCTACTTCTGCTTCTCCATCATCTTCTGCTTTTTCTGCCTCTCCTTCTGCATCTCCTTCTGCTTGTGCTTGTCCTTATGCTTCTTCTTCTGCCTCTGCTTCTACTTCTCCTTCTTTTGCTTCTCCTTTTTCTTCTGCTTCTTCTGCTTTTCCTGCTTCTCCTTCTGTTTCTTCTGCTTTTCCTTCTGCATCTTCTTCTGCTTCTGCTTCTCCTTCTTCTGCTTCGCCTTCTGCTTCTCCTTCTGCTTCTTCTTCTTCTGCTTTACCTGCTTCTCTTTCTGCTTCTCCTTCTGTTTCTCCTTCTCCTTCTTGTTCTCCTGCTTTTCCTTCTGCTTCTCGTTCTGCTTCTGCTACAACTGCTACTGCTTCTACTTCTTCTGTTTCTTCTGCTTCTCCTTCTGATTTTGATTCTCTTTCTGCTTCTGCTTCTCCTTCTGCTTCTCCAGATTCTGCTTCTTCTGCTTCTCCTGCTTCTCCTTCTGCCTGAGGTTCTCCTTTTGCTAATTCGGGTTCTTATGCTTCTGCTTCTCCTGCTTCTGCTTCTTCTGCTTCCCCTCCTTCTCTTTCTGCTTCTCTTTCTGTTTCTGCTTCTCCTTCTGCTTCTGCTTCTTGTCCTTCTCCTGTTTGTTCTGCTTATGCTTCTCCTGTTTCTGCATCTCCTGCTCCTCCTTCTGCTGCTCTTTCTGCTTCTCCTGCTGCTTTTCCTTCTCCTGCTCCTTCTTCTGCTTCTCTTTCTGCTTCTCCTTCTGTTTCTCCTTCTCCCTCACCTTCTCGTTCTTCTGCTTTTCCATCTGCTTCTCCTTCTGCTTCTGCATCTTCTGCATCTTCTGCTACTGCCTCTGCT